>NC_046155.1:194653686-194943686 GCF_011064425.1 Rattus rattus | reverse complement strand
TTCTCTGTGTTTATAATTTGTAAATTATGTTTTACAATTTTAAATGCTATTTTTTTTGGTTGGTACTTAAATGTAAGCAAGATTTTATTTTCAGCTTAAGCAAATGGATTGAGAGAACCCAGCCAAGGAAACAGTGATCTACATACATTTACTAAATAAAACTCAAACTGAAACAAGCAATCAGAAAAGCATCAACTCTTCCCTCACTTGGGCTGTCCAGGTAACTAAAGAAAAGGGGGGAAAACCTGCTTGGCCCCTTTGCTCTCATCTCCTGTCAGTCTTGCTGAAGGCATGAGGCTAGGGACTGTCTTTATGTTGAACTACAGGGATGTCCATTCTCCAAGATAGGGACTGTTGTCCACGAAAGGGAGGCTAACTGTTCAGTGGCTAACAGGTGGTGGTTTACCAGACTACCCTGCAGGGCAAACCTGGGCTAAGACAACGATGGTCAATGAATGGGAGGGACCACAACACTTGCCATCTATTTAAACATAAACCTCATTTTTATATTCTGGGAAAGGATTTGGGGTCACTGAACCCCTTTATTTACTCCTCTTCCCAATGGGATCATGTTCAATTAATCACCCATCACCCTTTAATAGCCATATTGGAAATGATTTTCTGACGTAGCTTGTTAAGATTCCAGTAGTCCAGGCTACCTTAAAAGTCTCTGGTGATAAAATGGGTGTAATTGCTTTTTGGTAGATTTTCACGTATGTCACAGGCAGTGTCTCCTCTAAAATGGAATGCTTATTTTTGATAATAAACAATGTGCTAATCCTGAGAATTGAGAGCCCTGCAACAGAAACTTTGGATTCCACACTCTCAGCATAAACACTGTTTTGGAATCAAGTGAACACTGTTTCTTTGCTCTGCAGCAAGGAAGGGTCTCTGGCTGTGTGTGGAGCACTTACGCTTCATTAACGCTCACAGTTCAGGACCCACCCATATAAAAGCTATCAGCTCTCACAGTAAATATGTCACTGTAGAGCTTAGTTTATTATAATCAATTTAGTAATTAGGGAAAATCTCCACGGAAGACAATAAGTTTGACATTCATTAAAGCAGTTCACAGTAACACATCTTCTAAAGATTTCACACAAGGACTGAGATTTTTTTTTAATTCTTTCAGTAGGCTTAAAGTGCGAGAGATTTTAAAAAAGATGTTCTAAGAAAAATGATTCTAAATGAATTATGAACCAACTATTTAAATGGACTTTGGTAGACCAACATCAAACTATATCATAATGTTTGATGTATAGAAGGGCCAAGGAGTGTTTCATAAACAAATATGATGAATTTACCTCCCACCTCAGCAGTACTTTTTAAATGTTTTATTAATTCTTTGAGATTTTCATGCAGTGTTGTTTGCTGATATTTACCCTCCCCCTGATTTACCTCAACCTCCCTCCTCATGAAACTTCATGTTCTCTCTCTCTCTCTCTCTCTCTCTCTCTCTCTCTCTCTCTCTCTCTCTCTTTCTTTCTCCCTTCGCCCTCTCTTTTTTTTAAAAAAAAGAAAAACATTGAATTCAATCTGTGTTGCTCTGTATTTACTTCAGTATACAAGAGTATTAAATACTTGTAAAGACAATCAGAATATGTTATATAAAATTATTTTTTATAAAACATAAGAAAAGATGTCAATCTCTTTATAAAACGATTTTGAGGCTGGATCTTTAATTATTGCTGGTAAATAGGTGATTCTATCCTCCTGCCCTCAGGGACCTAGCAGTGGCCAACATCATCACCTGCCACTGTCAGGTGCTTGCTGAAGAAAAGGTCCCAGCCACTCCAGCTCCCTCTCGCGCTCTCGCTCTCTCTCATTGTCTGTTGCTCTTGTTCTCTCTCTCCTCCCTTTTCCTTTCCCCTCTCTCTCTCTGCCGAGTGTCTCTTTCCTCATTCTCTCCCATGTTTCTCTTTCTGCCCTCTCTCTCTTGTTCTGTCTCCCTCTCCCATTCCTCTCCCCTTCCCTCTTCCTCTCTCCCTCCCCTTCCTTCTCCCTCTCGAATTCCCTCCTGCCCCATAAACTTCTTACATCAGATCTGCTGTGTGGTATAACTTCTTAGGGGTACACCTTGTCATGGGCCTGCCAAGGTACCAGACCTCTTTGCTCTCATTTTATCCTATCAGTTATTATGTATGGGATGCACAGGGCTTAACTGTGTCGCCATCAGATGGCTTTGCAAGTAGAGCTGGCTTCCTCTCAAGCTAAGTCTTGGCTTCTTATCTGAAACCCTGGGGAGTCTGAGGTCGAAACCATGTAAGCAGGTTGTTGAGTTCAGTACTTAGAAAACAGTGATGTCATTATTTCTCTAATTATTAGGATTGTACAAGAACTAATTTAGTTTAGGAATATATGTTGCTAATAGAATGTGAACAACATTCTACCCCTATTAAAGAAAATGGGAAGATGTCCTCAGAGGTATAGAAAAATTTAATCAAAATACTTGGGGAATTGTGTTATAATTTTAGGAATAAAGTGGGTTAGGACAAATTTCACGCCTCGTACAGCCTTCCTGTTTATTAACCAGCAATATACAGACATTAAAAAGTTGCCGATGTAAAATGATTTTTAATGTCATTCATTATTTACTTTTCAAGGACATTAAAACATACATAATAAGTATCTTGCAGTTTTATTAGCTAATAGATATTTAAATAGATTAACAAATTATGTTCTGGGAAATAATGTGGTAGGATTGCTTGAAAAAATATGTTATGCATCATAAAATTTTCAGTCAGGAATATATTAAACCCGTATATTTCCATCAGTTTTTATACATTTCTTTCATCAGGCTTCTGGCAAGCAACCCCTGGTTCAGTTCTCTTGCCTTGGGCTGTAAATAACAGGAAACCTGGATGTTTTAAACAAATGAAAATCAGAAGGAAATTATCTTCTTACATATGAATAGCAGTAAGGGGAACATTCTAGGATTGATCTATTAAAATTTTCTCTTGTGTGTGTTGTGTGTTGTGTGTGAGGGCAGATTAAGCATTTATTTATGTACATGTACTTATGATTTTTATAATCACCCTATACAGTTAGTTCCTTTCATTGCATGTTTTCTAATTTTTACGTGGGGTTTTATGTATGTTCATGTTTACATGTGGGGTGTGTGTCTGCTTAGGCAGGGGCTGGCTTTCTCGTGTCATTACTCAGGAGCAGCCTATCTCATTTGCTGAGACCCAAATCTTGATGACTAAGCTAGGTTGACAGATCACTGAGCCCCAGGGACCCTTCTGTTTTTTGCCTTGGCAGCAGTGAGGTGACAGGCACAGGCCACCATGCCTGGCACTATCCTTGGGATCTGTGGATGGAAGATTGGTCTTCATGCTTACACAGCAGACATCTTACTATGTGAGCCATCTCCCCAGTTCCCCTCTAAAATATTCCCTTTGGAGCTTGACCTCTGTTTCAGAGTCATGGTTCTGCCATCCATCCATGCCTAAACGCATCAGGAAAAAATAATGCAATTACAATGATTAGATTAAACCAATTAATATTTCCTACCTTGGTCTTGGGAAAGACTCATGACTGGGAAGGCCACCTGAGGTGTCAATCAAGTACCTTTCGTGTGAGGAGGAGAGAACACCTTGGAGCCTTCTATGGTATCACCTACAGGGCCTAATGATGAACCTCTGATGTTGGCATCTTTATAGCTGCCTAAGTCTGGGATCAACCTGTTCTCTCGTGTCTGTTTCTTACAGGACCTATCTTCCTTTCCACCATATTAATGAGCCCTCTTTTCTCTTCTTCCTTACCTTATCCCTTCCTCTCTAGCCTACCATACCTTCCCCAAAGCAAAAGTCACTAATCCCCCTGCTTCGAGTGAAATGTTTTACCTACCATGATTTTTGATCTTTTTTTTTTAATTTATTTATTAAATATAAGTACACTGTAGCTATCTTCAGACACACCAGAAGAGGGCATCAGATCCAATTACAGATGGTTATGAGCCACCATGTAGTTGCTGGGAATTGAACTCAGGACCTCTGGAAGAGCAGTCAGTGCTCTTAACCACCGAGCCATCTCTCCATGTATTTCTTGATGTATTTCTCCCTTTCTATCTTCATAAATGCCTCTAGATGTTCTCCCAAAATAAAGACCAAAAATTTCCTACAAATCTATTTAAAGGCATACTCAATCTACTTTTCCCATTCTTTAAACAGTGAATTAACATGAGAATGATAGGAGGAATGGCCTTGGACAATTGCATTAAAGGTCTGATAACTGAACTTGTCAAGCTTCTCCAGAGGGACAAATACAGTAGGACCCACAGGCACAAGCACCCATGTGTAACTTTAATTTTTTCAAATCCTACTTTAAATGATAGCTCTTAAACACTTTAACCTCTCTTTTAGCAAACTACCCACCAGAGGTAGTGGAAAGAAAGGACAAGGGTGAATTGGACCTGTTTAGAATGGTTCTTTGGAGCAACTCCCATCTGTGTGGTCAGGAAATCAGCAGTTTAGTTCTTAGGTGAGCAATGGCAGCTCAATCGCTCGCAAACACTTCATGGATACACCAGCAGTCCAGTTTGGTAGAGTTGGGATAGCAAACATGAATGAGCAGCAGAGGTCCTGCCTAGCAGAGTCAGCCAGGCCTCAGCCTCAGCACAAGTCAGCAGGAGGGACCAGTAGGAACTCCAGGAGAAGTTCTCAACTGTGCCTCTCTCAGGGAAGCAAAGATCAATGAAGATACAAGACCCACAAGTGTTGAGCAGTGAGCTGTACCAGCAAGCCAAGCTTGGCCTTCTCACTGTCCGTCAAGTTCTATTTATACTCACGTGTCCTCCACGGGTCTTGCCCCAGCACGTGTTTTGCCTCAGCACGTGTGTCTGTCTCAGCTGATATCACTCTGCCAAACAGCCCACAGACTCCACAGAAATGGTGACGCCTAGGCACAACACCAGAAGTTTTTTGGTGCATTTCTCTCTATGGTGTCCAACAAAGGAGCTCAGCTTTACAATGTAAGGTGGGTCAATACTTGTGAAGAATCCTTCATCACTTGTCGTTTCACGTGCTCGCTTTAGCAGAGCGTCTTTTCACTTTCTGTCTGCTTTAGGAAATGTTCCTTTAGGAGTCCACCTTAGCCCTTCACCTATGTCCATTTTAGGAAAGCACTCCATGTGTTTGCCCCAGCATAACACCATCCAACACAACTGACTTTCCAAAGAGCCCTTAAGCTTCCACTTCACCCGTCTGCACATTCGTGTGTGCACAGGACACATGCACACGCTAGCTTTGCTTGTATTACTTATTAGGAGTAGACTCACATGATCACACATACCATTTTCCTAGGCTGTGTAAATGTATGCTGGCAGAGTAAAGAAAGTTAGGAAAAGCTGACATGTACTTGCATTTGAGTCTTGGGGGCTCTGAGGACTAAGAGAGTTGATAGTGTGCTCCAAGCAGAGGGCAACCCAGTCTTGAGAAAAAGGCAACATTCCATGTTGAGCCTGAAGGTAGTAGAAGTCAATGCCTGCTTTAAAGTCAATGGACAGGAGGGACATTTCTTAACTTGGAGAAATGGTTAACCTTTTTGTTCTAGGTGTACCTTCAACTTATTGCGTGGAGGCACAATGCAAGGTGTAGGGAAAGTCTGTATTATCTGGTGTGCCAAGCTCAAAATTCAGTTCATCCAAAACCATGTTCCAGAGAGAAATATCTGGGATAACAGGATAATGTTTAACTAAATATCTGCCTATCTGGTGGCCTGGTCCAAGCTAACATCTAAAATCAATAGTTATAATAATCTGTGTACTTTATGAACTCAGAGAAGAGGAGAAGGGAGAGAGGAAGGGAGAAGAGGAGAGAGGAGACAGCTGCCAATCTTCTTGTCTTTAATGTTACTAGTTACTGCTTGGGTCACGGCTAGGATTTCCGGGAGCACCGAACCTGCCCGCCAGTCTTCTCTGACTCTGTCTTTCCTCAGATCCCACTGTCTGACCTACTGCACCCATCTCTCACAAATGCCTTTTCTGACATCCTGCATTAGGCCATTTCCTTGACCATTTTCTCTAATAACCTACATATCCTTGTATTATTTATTAAAGTGATCCCAGCAATGTGTTAACATACTTTAACACTCAGTCAGATTGTAATCAGACAATCAGAGGGGAGCGAGGACAGTGATCATGCCTGCTTTGTCTGTGTCTCCAGTGCCTGGCATGTTTATTACATGGTAAACATTGCATAGTTTTCTGTTGAATAAGTCAATGCATAAAACAAAGACTTGTTAAAGTAGTTGCACTGAGAAGGGTGAAGTGTTACTCCGAAGAATGGATGTTTAAAAAATTGGTGCCGAGGAAAAGTGGTGAGTCAAATCTGACATCCACTGGAAGAAGATACAGATCTCTTGGATTATACAGAAGCAGGGGAGTAAGGTGGAGGTTTGGTGAGACGTGGCTTTTGTCCTGTCAACTTTTGGAAGCTGGCAGAATTACTTAGAAGCAGTTCTAAGGACAGCACCTTGTTGTAAGTGGAGAATTTGAGTCATAGAATTCTGAGATAGTTATGGAGGCAAATGTGGTCATTTGCTAGAGAAATGAAGATAATGTTGGAAATAAATTCAGAAGAAATGTCAGTGAGAATTGGATGAAGATGAGTCAGAGCTAGAGGGTGGAAAAGGATAGTCAGGATGTGCAGGCCGCAAAGAAGAAGCTTGGCTGAGAGCAGACACACAGTGGGAAACTCTTCAGAGACTCAGGTGCTGCTCCACGGAAGCAAAGCTATGGGTGTCGGCAGGCACCCTGGTGGTCTGTGAGAGCTGAGTTGGTGAAATGGCTGTTTATTTAGGACTTTGGAAGATAGGAGTGGGCAACAGGCGGGGTGTAGACAACTAGAACTACATTTGTAAACTCTGGTGGGAACAGAAAGCAAGCCATGGTATAGGAGTCAAGAACATCCATTAAGGAATTTCCAAGAGTTCCTGGGGATATTGATTGTATTTCTCTTGGTTTTCGACAAGTAACATGCCATGAATTTGAAGCCATCGGTACATTTGCCTTTATTTCCACTCTGTATTACAATTCTAAACTATTGATCAAAAATAAATATATATTTAATAAAAAATGAAGAAAAAGAAAAGAGCATGTCTGTAGACAGAAAGAAAAGATGAATGTCCTTAATGGAGTCGTTTGGAAAGAGGCAACCTCAGTTAAGAATTGATTCAACTCTCTCTGCTCCCAGAACCCGTGGGAGAGATACCTTACTGCCTGGTCGGGTGGGCACTCCTGAGGCTGCAGAGCGGAAGAGACCACCAACACTGCCCACCCCTGCCCACATCCCTGACCCAAGAGGAAACTGTACAAGGCCTCTGGGTTCCTGTGGGGGAGGGCCCAGGAGCAGCAGGAGCCCTGCCTGAGACACCGCCGGAACCTGAAGGAAACAGACCGGGTAAACAGTTCTCTGCACCCCCCAAATCCGTGGGAGGGAGAGCTAAACCTTCAGAGAGGCAGACACCTCTCAAAACCAGAAGAGACTGCTCTCTGCACACATTACTGATTCCAGAGGAAAACACGAGGCCATCTGGAACCCTGGTGCACGGAGGCTCCCCGGAAGAGGCTCGCAGATCTTCCTGGTCGCTGCCACGGGAGAGCCCGTGGGCAGAACCAGTCGGCGAACAGAGCCTCGGGGCCACAGGTAAGACCAACTTTTCTGCTGCAAGTGACCTGCCTGGTGAACTCAAGGCACAGGTCCACAGGAACAACTGAAGACCTGTAGAAAGGAAAAACTACTGCGCCAAAAAGCAGAACACTCTGTCCCCATAAATTGACTGAAAGAGAGGAAAACAGGTCTACAGCACTCCTGACACAGGCCTATGGACAGTTTAGCCACTGTCAGAAATAGCAGAACAAAGTAACACTAGAGATAATTTGATGGCGAGAGGCAAAGCGCAGGAACCCAAGCAACAGAAACCAAGACTACATGGCACCATCAGACCCAATTCTCCCATCAAAACAAACATGGAATATCCAAACACACCAGAAAAGCAAGATCTAGATTCAAAAATCATATTTGATCATGATGCTGGAGAACTTCAAGAAAAGACATGATGAACTCCTTAGAGAACAAGTAAAGCCTACAGAGAGGAATGTAAAAATGCATGAAAAAATTCCCAGGAAAACATAAATAAACAAGTAAAGCCCATAGAGAGGAGACACAAAAATCCCTGAAAGAATTAAAGGAAAACACAATCAAACAGTGGAAGGAATTAAAAATGGAAATAGAAGCAATCAAGAAAGAACACATGGAAACAACCCTGGATATAGAAAACCAAAAGAAGAGACAAGGAGCTGTAGATACAAGCTTTACCAACAGAATACAAGAGATGGAAGAGAGAATCTCAAGCAGAAGATTCCATAGAAATCATTGACTCAACTGTCAAAGATAATGTAAAGCGGAAAAAGCTACTGGTCCAAAACATACAGGAAATCCAGGACTCAATGAGAAGATCAAACCTAAGGATAATAGGTATAGAAGAGAGTGAAGACTCTCTGCTCAAAGGACCAGTACATATCTTCAACAAAATCATAGAAGAAAACTTCCCTAACCTAAAAAAAGAGATACCCATAGGCATACAAGAAGCCTACAGAACTCCAAATAGATTGGACCAGAAAAGAAACACCTCCCGTCACATAATAGTCAAAACTCCAAACGCACAAAATAAGGAAAGAATATTAAAAGCAGTAAGGGAAAAAGGTCAAGTAACATATAAAAGGCAGACCTATCAGAATCACACCAGACTTTTCGCCAGAAACTATGAAGGCCAGAAGATCCTGGACTGATGTCATACAGACCCTAAGAGAACACAAATGCCAGCCCAGGCTACTGTATCCTGCAAAACTCTCAATTAACATAGATGGAGAAACCAAGATATTCCATGACAAAACCAAATTTACACAATATCTTTCTACAAATCCAGCACTACAAAGGATAATAAATGGTAAAGCCCAACATAAGGAGGCAAGCTATACCCAAGAAGAGGCAAACTAATCGTTTTGGCAACAAAACAAAGAGAAGAAAAGCACACAAACATAACACATCCACGTATGAATATAACAGGAAGCAATAATCACTATTCCTTAATATCTCTCAACATCAATGGCCTCAACTCCCCAATAAAAAGACATAAATTAACAAACTGGATACGCAACGAGGACCCTGCATTCTGCTGCCTACAGGAAACACACCTCAGAGACAAAGACAGACACTACCTCAGAGTGAAAGGCTGGAAAACAACTTTCCAGGCAAATGGTCGGAAGAAGCAAGCTGGAGTAGCCATTCTAATATCAAATAAAGTCAATTTTCAACTAAAAGTCATCAAAAAAGATAAGGAAGAACACTTTATATTTATCAAAGGAAAAATCCACCAAGATGAACTCTCAATCCTAAATATCTATGCCCCAAATACAAGGGCACCTACATACGTAAAAGAAACCTTACTAAAGCTCAAAACACACATTGCACCTCACACAATAATAGTAGGAGACTTCAACACCCCACTCTCATCAATGGACAGATCATGGAAACAGAAATTAAACAGAGACGTAGACAGACTAAGAGAAGTCATGAGCCAAATGGACTTAACGGATATTTATAGAACGTTCTACCCTAATGCCAAAGGATATACCTTCTTCTCAGCTCCTCATGGTACTTTCTCAAAATTGACCATATAATTGGTCAAAAAACAGGCCTCAACAGGTACAGAAAGATAGAAATAATCCCATGCGTGCTATCGGACCACCACGGCCTAAAGCTGGTCTTCAATAACAATAAGGGAAGAATGCCCACATATACGTGGAAATTGAACAATGCTCTACTCAATGATAACCTGGTCAAGGAAGAAATAAAGAAAGAAATTAAAAACTTTTTAGAATTTAATGAAAATGAAGGTACAACATACCCAAACTTATGGACACAATGAAAGCTGTGCTAAGAGGAAAACTTATAGCGCTGAGTGCCTGCAGAAAGAAACAGGAAAGAGCATATGTCAGCAGCTTGACAGCACACCTAAACGCTCTAGAACAAAAAGAAGCAAATACACCCAGGAGGAGTAGAAGGCAGGAAATAATCAAACTCAGAGCTGAAATCAACCAAGTAGAAACAAAAAGGACCATAGAAAGAATCAACAGAACCAAAAGTTGGTTCTTTGAGAAAATCAACAAGATAGATAAACCCTTAGCCAGACTAACGAGAGGACACAGAGAGTGTGTCCAAATTAACAAAATCAGAAATGAAAGGGAGACATAACTACAGATTCAGAGGAAATTCAAAATATCATCAGATCTTACTATAAAAGCCTATACTCAACAAAACTTGATAATCTGCAGGAAATGGACAATTTCCTAGACAGATACCAATACAAGTTAAATCAGGAACAGATAAACCAGTTAAACAACCCCATAACTCCTAAGGAAATAGAAGCAGTCATTAAAGGTCTCCCAACCAAAAAAGAGCCCAGGTCCAGACGGGTTTAGTGCAGAATTCTATCAGACCTTCATAGAAGACCTCATACCAATATTATCCAAACTATTCCACAAAATTGAAACAGATGGAGCACTACCGAACTCCTTCTATGAAGCCACAATTACTCTTATACCTAAACCACACAAAGACCCAACAAAGAAAGAGAACTTCAGACCAATTTCCCTTATGAACATGACGCAAAAATACTCAACAAAATTCTGGCAAACCGAATCCAAGAGCACATCAAAACAATCATCCACCATGATCAAGTAGGCTTCATCCCAGGCATGCAGGGATGGTTTAATATCTGGAAAACCATCAACGTGATCCATTATATAAACAAACTGAAAGAACAAAACCACATGATCATTTCATTAGATGCTGAGAAAGCATTTGACAAAATTCAACACCCTTCATGATAAAAAGTCCTGGAAAGAATAGGAATCCAAGGCCCATACCTAAACATAGTAAAAGCCATATACAGCAAACCAGTGGCTAACATTAAACTAAATGGAGAGAAACTTGAAGCAATCCCACTAAAATCAGGGACTAGACAAGGCTGCCCACTCTCTCCCTACTTATTCAATATAGTTCTTGAAGTTCTAGCCAGAGCAATCAGACAACAAAAGGAGGACAAGGGGATACAGATCGAAAAAGAAGAAGTCAAAATATCACTATTTGCAGATGATATGATAGTATATTTAAGTGATCCCAAAAGTTCCACCAGAGAACTACCAAAACTGATAAACAACTTCAGCGAAGTGGCTGGGTATAAAATTAACTCAAATAAATCAGTAGCCTTCCTCTACACAAAAAGAGAAACAAGCCGAAAAGAAATTAGGGAAACGACACCCTTCATAATAGACCCAAATAATATAAAGTACCTCGGTGTGACTTTTAACCAAGCAAGTAAAAAGATTTGTACAACAAGAACTTCAAGACTCTGAAGAAAGAAATTGAAGAAGACCTCAGAAGATGGAAAGATCTCCCATGCTCATGGATTGGCAGGATTAATATAGTAAAAATGGCCATTCTGCAAAAAGCGATCTACAGATTCAATGCAATCCCCATCAAAATACCAATCCAATTCTTCAAAGAGTTAGACAGAACAATTTGCAAATTCATCTGGAATAACAAAAAACCCAGGATAGCTAAAACTATGCTCAACAATAAAAGGACTTCTGGGGGAATCGCTATCCCTGAACTCAAGCAGTATTACAGAGCAATAGTGATAAAAACTGCATGGTATTGGTACAGAGACAGACAGATAGACCAATGGAATAGAATTGAAGACCCAGAAATGAACCCACACACCTATGGTCACTTGATTTTTGACAAAGGAGCCAAATCCATCCAATGGAAAAAAGATAGCATTTTCAGCAAATGGTGCTGGTTCAACTGGAGGTCAACATGTAGAAGAATGCAGATCGATCCATGCTTATCACCCTGTACAAAGCTTAAGTCCAAGTGGATCAAGGACCTCCACATCAAACCAGACACACTCAAACTAATAGAAGAAAAACTAGGGAAGCATCTGGAACACATGGGCACTGGAAAAAATTTCCTGAACAAAACACCAATGGCTTATGCTCTAAGATCAAGAATCGACAAATGGGATCTCATAAAACTACAAAGCTTCTGTAAGGCAAAGGACACTGTGGTCCGGACAAAACGGCAACCAACAGATTGGGAAAAGATCTTTACCAATCCTACAACTGATAGACGGCTTATATCCAAAATATACAAAGAACTCAAAAAGTTAGACCGCAGGGAGACAAATAACCCTATTAAAAAATGGGGTTCAGAGCTAAACAAAGAATTCACAGCTGAGGAATGCCGAATGGCTGAGAAACACCTAAAGAAATGTTCAACATCTTTAGTCATCAGGGAAATGCAAATCAAAACAACCCTGAGATTTCACCTCACACCAGTGAGAATGGCTAAGATCAAAAACTCAGGTGACAGCAAATGCTGGCGAGGATGCGGAGAAAGAGGAACACTCCTCCATTGTTGGTGGGGTTGCAGACTGGTACAACCATTCTGGAAATCAGTCTGGAGGTTTCTCAGAAAATTGGACATTGAACTGCCTGAGGATCCAGCTATACCTCTCTTGGGCATATACCCAAAAGATGCCCCAAGGTATAAAAAAGACACGTGCTCCACTATGTTCATCGTAGCCTTATTTATAATAGCCAGAAGCTGGAAAGAACCCAGATGCCCTTCAACAGAGGAATGGATACAGAAAAAATGTGGTACATCTACACAATGGAATATTACTCAGCTATCAAAAACAACGACTTTATGAAATTCAGAGGCAAATGGTTGGAACTGGAAAATATCATTCTGAGGAGCTAACCTAATCACAGAAAGACATACATGGTATGCACTCACTGATAAGTGGCTATTAGCCCAAATGCTTGAATTACCCTAGATGCCTAGAACAAATGAAACTCAAGACGGATGATCAAAATGTGAAGGCTTCACTCCTTCTTTAAAAGGGGAACAAGAATACCCTTGGCAGGGAAGAGAGAGGCAAAGATTAAAACAGAGACTGAAGGAACACCCATTCAGAGCCTGCCCCACATGTGGCCCATACATATACAGCCACCCAATTAGACAAGATGGATGAAGCAAAGAAGTGCAGACCGACAGGAGCCGGATGTAGATCGAACCTGAGAGACACAGACAGAATACAGCAAATACAGAGGCGAATGCCAGCAGCAAACCACTGAACTGAGAACGGGACCCCCGTTGAAGGAATCAGAGAATGAACTGGAAGAGCTTGAAGGGGCTTGAGACTCCATATGTACAACAATGCCAACAACCAGAGCTTCCAGGACTAAGCCACTACCTAAAGACTATACATGGACTGACCCTGGACTCTGACCTCATAGGTAGCAATGAATATCCTAGTAAGAGCACCAGTGGAAGGGGAAGCCCTGGGTCCTGCTAAGACTGAACCCCCAGTGAACTAGACTGTCGGGGGCGGCAATGGGGGAGGGTGGGGAGGGAACACCCATAAGGAAGGGGGGGAGGGAAGGTGATGTTTGCCAAATGTACATAAGAAATACTCAAGTTAATAAAAAAAAAATACAAAAAAAAAAAAAAAGAATTGATTCAAGCAGATTGGCCTATGACCATGTTTGTAAAAAATATTCTTAATTGACAATTGATATGGTAGGTCAGCCTCCTGCGAGTCAATAACCCCGGGATGTATAGGAAAGCTAACTGAGCATGAATCAGAGAGAGAGAGAGAGAGAGAGAGAGAGAGAGAGAGAGAGAGAGAGAGAGAGAGAGAGGTGCAGAGACAGAGAGACAGAACAAAAACAGAAAGGTAGAGACAGAGAAGCAGAGGGGGGAGGAAGAGGAAGAGGAAGAGGAACAGGAGGGGAGAGGTGCCCCTCTATGTTTCCTGCTTCAGTTCTTACCCTGATTTCTCTGATAGACTATGATCTGCAAATGTCCTTTTTCTCCTCTAAGTTGTTTTTGCACATGTTGTTTGTCACAGCAACTGAAAGCTAACTAGAACAGAAGACAATATGGAGACACTAAAGTCAGCTCTCAGAAAAGCAGTTACAGCTCCTGTAGTCCTTGTAGTTTCCGTTTCATCCTCTTCATCCTATGAACCATTCCCTAAGTCATAACAAATCAAGTTCTATTGTTTCTGCTCCTAAAATGTTTTCTTCCATCCCTGGAATTGATGACCTTAAAATCATCTTATTTAAAATATTTTTTAAGCCTCGTGTTATCACCCTCATTTAGAACGTCCTCTCTTCATTGGCCAACTAGGACCTGAACACACACTGTTGAGAGAGGATGGTGCAGTGAGCTGAGGCGCTGCGCGGGGAGACCTCTCAGAGTCATTTCTCTGATTCTTCTCATTTTCCCTGACCCAGCCCTTTGCTGTTACCCACGTGACTTTCCCCTGTCATCTTGCTCTCTCATTAACGTAATTTAGAGAGCTGCCTATGGTTAGCAACCAGATATCTGATTGAGAGAAATGCTCATTAGCTGTTACCTTAGCACAAGAAAAGTTAATCGAGTCTTAAGAAATCTGTAGAGAAGAGGAGGGGACACTTTGGTGTTTTTATTTCCTAGTGGTTCTAATATGTGGGGTGTCTGTGGGGTGCTCTGGGGTCCTCTGACCTCTTCTATCACCAGTAAAGAAATTCCAACCCTGTCCTCTATTTCACTTCAGTGCGTTTCTTCCTGTAAATAAAACCCTTTGTGTCTTCCCTTCTGAGCCACTGGTTCAAATCCTTTTCTAAATTTTAAAGTAAAACCTTCCTTGGGGGATTCAGTGGATGGCCTTTGAAGTAGTTTGGTAATTCTCCATTTCGTGGAAGTGAAGTTTATTCAAATAAAAATGGCTTGCTATTCTTTTATTGCAGTTCTGGAAAGTTATTAGACTTCAAAAGTGATGGATCCATGAGAGAGCCTGCCCAAGGCCTGCATCTCCTTCGCCTGGTGCTTGCTAAACTGAATTATGGGGGCTAAGTTGTTCTTTAGGAGCCTTCCGTACTTTGCAGGAGGGTGAAGCAGTCACGCTGAGCTGTGGGGCTTTCACTGTCTATTAGGGGGAAGGCAAAGGAGGCTTTCAAGGGAGTATTTAATGGTTCAGATAGGCACATTTAAACAAGGAGCTATCCTAGAATATGACCAGATTGTAAGGGAGTCAGCTTATTGAAGAGGAAAATTAGCTCCAATGTTACTGATAGGAGCAACAGGGAGTAACAGAACAAACACGCGTTCCCACTCTCCAGAAATTCTTTGTCTCCACACAGTGTGCACTGAATGGGGATATATGGTCACCCAAGGCCATTGGATATCCTGACCTCTTTGATTCTGACCCCTGGTGTTGGTCATATTTTATACTTTTGAACACATGCTTTTCTTTTTAGTATTGACACAGAGTGACTTTGTCATGATTATACACACTTGATATTATTTTATGTAGAAATAAGATGTTACTAATCTTCCTAAGAATGCCAGGGCATGTCTATAATCCCAGTAGTCAATAGGTAGAGGCAGGAGGATCACTGCAAGTTCAAGGCCAGTGTCAAACATAGCAAGTCCTAGGTCAGATCAACCATGGCTATAGAGCAAGATCCTGTTTCAAATAAATATTTTTAATATTTTATACAAACTTATGTACATACGTGTACTACATGTTATACTGAGATTTTCATCTACTAACCCATGAATAATTTATGTTCAGAGTCATCTTTTGAAGGTTGTATTTTGAAATTAACTTACTGGGTGTTCATAGGTTTTATCATACATCTTTGGCTTTTCTGTATACTGCCTGGTTTTGTGTTTTTGAGAAAGGATTTCTCTGTGTAGCCCTGGTTGTGCTGAAAGTCACTTTGCAGCCTAGGTTCCACTCAAACTCAGAGACCCTCCTGCCTCTGTCTCCTGAGTGCTGGCACTAAAGGCTTTTCTTAACCGACCCCTCCCTTCCCACGTTTCCTCAATCCCCTTCCCCACACACTCCTTTTTCCCTCATCTGTGCCCTGCTCTGCTGACACATTTTTGTTTTTTGTTACTGTTTTAGGTTGAGTTTTGAGCTAGTAGGATTCCATATGGATTTCCATATCTCCTCCCTTTGGGTTAACCATTTCCCCCACACCCTGATTTCTTCTATACTCACATAGCTTTCTCTGCTTAGGCTTTTCCACACATTAGTTAGCCTTCTACCTTTCTCTCAACCATAATTTACTATCCCCCCCCAAACACCGATTTCTATTTCCTGGCTTCACTTGTGTTCCTAGTTGTAGATACAAAACAAAACTTTTAAAACCAGGGTCAGCATGCAAGAGAGAACATAAGGTGATAGACTCTGGCCCTGAGTTTCCTCACTCCATGGAACATTTTTTCAGTTCTATTTATTTCCCTTCAAATTTTATGATTTCGTTGTCTGTTTACAGCTGAGTACCATTCCACTGTGTATATGTACTACACTTTCATTATCCGTTCATTGGTTGACGGACATCTAGGTTGAGTCTACATCCTGGCTGTTGTGAACAGAGTAGCAATAAACACTGGTGTCTAGGTATCTCAGGAGTAGGATATAAAGTTCTTTGAGTATATTCCCGGGAATGGTGAACCTGGGTCATGTGGCAGTTCTGTTCCTAGTTGGTTTTGTTGTTTGTTTGTTTTTGTTGAGAACTCTCAAGACTGGTTTCCAAAGTGGGTCCATGGACTTGCACACTCTCCCCAGCAGTTCATCTAAGCTGCCCCTTCATCACATTTGCACAAGCGTTCGTTGTCATTGTGTTCCTGATGGCCATTCAGAGCAGAGTGAGGTAGAAGCTTAAAGTAGTTTAATTTGGATTTCCCTGGTGGCTGATGACGTTGAACTCATCGGGAAGGGTTCCCTAGCCATTTGCATTCATTCTCTTGGGCATTTTACGTTTAGTTCCTCCCACCTGTGGGATGTTTACAGAAGTGTATGTCCTCTTATAGATTTTCTTTACATCTGTGCCTCTTAGGGATGGAATGTTCCCATCTGCTGTCTCCACATTGCACCCTGTAGCTTTGCACCAATTCTCACCGTTCCTACAAGGCAACATTTACCCAAACCACAAAGATTCAACATATCCTCACCACATCGGGGAGGTCTAGGCATATTACAGATTATTCGACAGTCAGATGACATTAAGAAAGCAGCCTGTGGCTGCAATAACATACACTATGTCATGCACTGGTACAATATCTTCATTAATTCTTTTATGTTCAGTCTTTAAGCTATTTTTGCCCTTTTTATTAACAGGATTTATATGTTGTGCTAGCGAAGAGTAATACATACTGAAGATGTAATTAGTACATTAATAAAAAGTCATTTGTTCTTCTCACTAGTGTATGGAATTCTAACACAGAGATACATGCAAATCCTTGCTGTGCCTTTTCCAGAAGAATACCAATGAAAATAACTTCAGGCAGCTTGATTCTTGGCCACTGTTTTCTTGGGTGCTTCAATGTCTTAATCATACATGCTATCGTTGTATGCAAATGCCTTTTGTTTAGTCTAACTATTCAGTGAAAGACATTGACAAGTTTAATTTTTTAATGTATGTCATTGTGGCACGCATAATGTGTGCATGCATTTTCTCATGTGCAGCTGCCCATGAGGCAAGAGGTTCAAGTCTTCCTTAATTGTGTTCCACATAATATGTTTGAAGTGGGGGCTCTCATCTGATCATCTGAACTCCAAGATCTCTGGATCAAGTAGCCTAGCCATCCAGCTTCCTCTGGGGATACTGTGTCTCTGGTTCCTGAGGCTGGGATTACACCTTCCTGGCAGTATCCTATGGGTACTAGGGAGCTGAATTCTGGTTCTCCCACTTTATCCACTGAACCATCCTTGAAGCCTCAAACATGTCATTCCCCCCTCCCAAGGAAGCTAGAATTGCTGCCATTGTTATTTCTGTTCATTACAGATTTTTGAATACATTTAATTGTCTGATTAGAATTTGAAATAGGTCATTTATTAGCTGAAGCATTGCCCAGATAATGTGAGGAGGAAGGAGGGGGAGGATGCTTTCAGTTCAGTAAAGTTAACATCTGTACAGTCAACAGAGGGGCTGGGGGCCGTGTCAGTGACTTCTCCCTTTGTAGGGAACGATGCTAGGCCATCCAGCTTAGCTACACTTACGCTTACAATTCTAATTGCAGAATGTCCTATTGGACACATAAACCGAATGGACCTTCCCAGTGAGTGCTGAGCCAGCACAGTCAAGCCTGGCCCTGGCATGCTGCAGCCATGTGGCTTTCCTGTATTTACCTAGCTGAGAGAAATGAGAGTCTCCCACCTCCCTGGATCTGCTTTGGTTATTTTGCCAGAGTCTATGGATTTATTTATGTACTCTTGGTTAGCCTGAATTACTTTTTGGGGGGCCAGAGCTAGAACATTTCAGGCCTTTAAAAGCATTATTGAAAGATGATTTTTTTTCCCTAAAATAAATCACACATATCCAATTGTGCAATTTGTCGAGTTTTGCCCTATATTTTAATGCAATGGTTAAGATTCCCCCAGACAGGATAAGAACATCCCTGTTACCCGAAGGTTTCCTTTCCATCCCTTCTTAGAATAATCCCACTCGCGGGAGACAGCTGAGTAGTCTGCGTTTTTCTAGATGTTTATAAACGAGGTCATAAGTACCATTTGACTCGCTGTCTTTCAGCTTCCCGGGGGAATGATT
Source organism: Rattus rattus (assembly GCF_011064425.1). Lineage (NCBI taxonomy): Eukaryota > Metazoa > Chordata > Mammalia > Rodentia > Muridae > Rattus > Rattus rattus. The sequence continues at coordinate 194,925,013 of NC_046155.1, read as the reverse complement.
TCATGAGCCATCCATTTGTTGCACGTGTTAATAGTTTACAGCTGAGTAGTATTCCGTGTGGATACTCATCCTGTGATTTCCCCACACCTTTTCGGACATTAAGATTTTCTAGTTTAGGATTATTACAAATGAAGCTCTGTGAGTGTCCTTGTGCACGTCCTTTTGTGTGAGCATATATTTTCATTTCCTAAATAACTAACTATCCTGGGATGGCATGGATGGGCCACGTGGTAGGTGTGTCTGGTGTCTGAAGAATGAACTGTTTTGCTTTCTCTTCCCATGTGCAGGGTACACAGACTTCATCTGTCCATGTGGCTGGCTTGCTTGTATCACCCGGGTTTCAGGTCCATCAGGGAAGAATGGGCTTTTGGATCCTTTCCCGTGTTTCTTGTGATCTCTATGTGCTTTCAAACATTCTTAAATTTGATAGTGCCTTCCTTATTGTAAGCCTAGGGCAAAGCAGCCAATCAGTCCTGGACTGAGAACTCTTAAACCATGAGCCAACGCAAACTGTGGTTGTTTGTAAGCTGACTGTCAGGTGTTTTGTTACAGCGATGGAAAGCTCAGGAAGTCCATGACCTGTCTTCTTTATGCCTAGTGGGCAAGAAAGCTCAATGTTAATTATTTTATGTTAAATTGACATACCATTTGTTCAAGTTCCGTTTAATAAAAGGTTCTTTTCTGATTCAATTGTTTTTTTTTTTTTAACCAAGGATTAGCAATATATGTCTGGGCATATTTATGGGCCAATTTGGTTATCTCTCTAACTGTTCACTAACTTCAAGCTGCCTTGATGACTGTACCTTTATAAAACCTTGGCTTTAAATAGAATCTATTTTTAGAACAGTTTCAGGCTCACAGAAAGTTGAGCAGAAGGTACAGCTTCCCACTTGTCTCCTATATGTGCATATGCCTGGCCTCCATGTAAGAAACTGAATGTTTATGTTCTCACAAGACTCCTATGCCGAAATCCAACGATGGGGTGTAGGGGCGAGGTCTCCGAAGGTGACTAAGTCCAGCAAGTGACAGAGTCCCCCTGAAGGGAATTGGTGTGCTTATAAAAGAGTTCCTGAGTGACTCCCTTCACCACAGAACATGCGGTGGGACAGTGGTCTGCTATAAAAACCAGGAAGCAGTCTTCACAGACCCTGGACCTGACAGTATCTTGATTTGGGCCCTGCATGAAGTAGAGGACCCCAGGGTGGTTTTGTTTTCTTGTGTGTGAATTTGCATCTCAAAGATGGCATTCGATGCAGAATAACTTCTCATATGCCTAACATGGAAATTGTGTCTGCCCGTGTTGTGCGAGGGCTCCTTGCATGCATGCATGAGGGATGCCTCTGTGCATTTCTGGCTTGCATGCAGACAGTGGGTCTCTCAATGCTGTTTCCTTTGCTGCTAAGATGTAAGTGAAAGGTCAACTTTATTGTTTTCCTGAAATTTTAATAGGATTGACTGTCAAAAATCACTCCTGACTGGTCCTTACGTGGCTGTCTCTATTTTTATTTAATAAAATCTATTTTCTTTAGTTGCTATAAGGATATGAAGAGTTTTGGCCCTTGGGGGACATTGGCTTAAGAAGCATTCTTCAAGCTGGTCTTATATTTGTTTGCTCTCATTTCCTGATGGATTTTAACAATCTTTTCAGAAAAAAAAAGTCTTTCTTTCTTGTTCATTTCCTCTGTGTCCCATTTTCTATTATACTGAATTCTAATCAACATCCCATGATTTCTGCTTCTTTTGGTTTTTATTCTTGTCTCTCTAAGGTTTTAGCTAGAACTTTAAGTAATTGGTTGGGATGGTTTTTTTTTCTTTTTTCTCCAATATAAATGTCTAAACCACAGTCCAGCTCTGAGCCTTTTATGAGTCTCACTTTTAACTCATGGTATCTGCTGTCAGTTACACACGTCATCGATTTCATTCATGGCTTTTCTCCCACTCTCTAGATAATAATTACTGAGGGATATGGTTTTTGCATTGTAATATTTGGAGTTTTCCACAATATCTTGTTGCTAGTGGTACATAATTAAACTCCACATTCTCAGAGAGAATACACTGGAATCCTGCTGTATCATATCAATCCATTAAAATTTTTAGTTTTTTTTTAATGCCTACCATGGTGAATATGCCATGTGTACTTAGAGTGTTCTCTCTGCTCCCATTGGGTATAAAGTATTATAAATACCAGATAGATCAAGGTGATATGATTTTTATAGGACAACTTAAATATCTTATGTTTTCCTGAATTTTCTTCTATCTTATTGTTTACTGATGACTCCAGTATCCCCTACTCTGATGACAGGATTGTCTGAATTATTTTTAATTTTGCGGTTTTTAGTGCCTAGATATTGTTTCTATGTAGTTGGATGCATACATACTTATGTTGCTATGTCACCCTGATGAACTTTCCTACTTATCCTGAGCTCACATCTTTCTATCTGGGTGCACTCTATGTCACAGGTCCCTTCATCTCATGGGAATCTGTCTCTCTCACCTTCATTTCCAGAACTACTTATATCATGTTCAGTCTATTTTGTAGAATAATTTGCATCTTCAAATTCATCTAATGTCTTTTCAGTGGTCTCTTATGGAAGTGCTACTTCTCTGTTCTGATGTTCAGCTAGGTTTTTGTGTCAGTAACATTTAGTGTAATTTTTATATGCTTACATTGTCACCATGCCTTTGTTAATTAATTTCTTTTTATGTTCCCTTTCTCTTCTTGCTGTTTTGTGTTATTAGAATACATTTTACATTCGCTTTTAATTAATGTGTTGCTTTATTTCATTATAATTCTAGTTATGTATAATTACACTTTAAGACATGATTTTTATTGCTTTTTAAAATGTGTGTTTATTTACGTGTGTGCATGTATGTTTGTATATGGAGTCATACACATACCATGTCGCATGTGGGGAGTCAGAGGTAATAGTCAGATCTCTTCTTCCATCAAGTGTGTCTCCCGATCAAATTCAAAACATCATGCTTGGTGGAAGCACATTTGCCTGCTGAACCTCACATCAACCCCAAATAGGATTTTTATGGAGACAGCAATATATATCCCAATTTTTACCAGGTTACTACTGGTGACTATTGTGCTGTTTGTGTCAAATTACAAACCTTGTGCTTATATAGAATTTTCTAGTGATTTAACCTCACACATGCTCATATGTACTTCACATATATTGTCAGTGTATAAGATCATAGCTGTTTACCTTGTTAATCACACAGATAGATGCTGGGAATTTCACTTTAAACAACACATCAAATCTTATAAAACTCCAGAAAGAAATCTTTCCAGACACCGAACAGTTTCAATGTTTTTTTGTTTGATTTGATATTTTTTCCTCTGAATATATTTCTGTTCAGCCTGAAGAAATGTATTGAGAACTCCTTATAGCAACATATTTTGCTGGTTTTCTGTCTCAAATATGTTATTTTAGTTTGATGTCTAAGAATATGCCTCCCTTGACGTAGAATCTGCATCGAATTCCATTCCAGTGTCTTAAGGACAGAGGTAGATGTCTCTGGCCTCTGTGGTTTCCAATGAGGAGCAAGTGTTTCCCTGTGCTGCGTGTTTCTGTATTTGTGGTACTTTCCCAATCTCCTTCTTGGATGTATTTCAAGTTTTCCTCCATGCCTTACAGGGTTTCAGCTTGGGCTGTGATATGTTTTTCTATAGGATTGTCTTTCAATGTGTCCTTTCTTGGTGGGTGGGGTGGGTCATGGACATCTTCAGCATTTACATTTTACCTTGTGAAGGTTTCGGCCATTCACCTTCATCGCCTTCTCTTACCTGCTCTCGTTATCTTCCCAGCCTCGCCCACTGTCCTCTTCCAAGCTAATCCCCCTCCTACTTCCACGTGTTTTGATGTAACAAGTATAGTTGTGGTTGCTTGTGTGAGCATAGGTAGAAGATTATTGACTGGATTTGGGGCACTTCTCAGGAGTTACACCAGGGTAATAATTAACCCCTTCCATGGAAATAATTCACTTCTAATAGTGCCTCGGTAATGGGTGGCATATTCTATAGGTGAGGGAATGGTGAAGAGCCCAGTCCTATGTAGGCCATGTAGGCAACCGTAGATGTTGTGTGTTCCTTATTGCCATAACCCTGTCCGGAAGATAAGAGTTAAATAGCACTCCTCTGCTTGCTCTGACTCTTGGACCCCTTCTGCCTCATCATCTGATGGTCCCTGGGCCTTAGGAGGTACAACTCAGACTTCAGCATTCAGCAATCCCTTGTCCTTAGCACTTGGAGCACTTATGAGCTGCAGAATGTTTTTCTGTATCTCTGTCGAGATCACATGTCTTCTCATTTATTTGTAGGACATGGTTTAACCTTATGGGACAAAGTTAAAATAGCCAGTAGACTAGCTCACGGGATAATTCCAGCAGTTTGATCAGCTGCAGGTTAGTATCTGTTTATCCTCTTTTTCTTGAGAGGAGGCCATGTTTTCCCATTTCTTTTGATGTTAATTTTGGACTGTGTGCTGAAGGCTGTGAACGTTATGTCCTGTGGATCCTGGATTCGGTTATGCAATATGCCCATGGTTTGTTTTGCTGGGTTATCAATCCAGTGAGACCCAACAACTGTCTTGCTTTCTTGGAGTGACTGTTGAAGCCTTACATCAGCTTTCAAATGTTTTAAATCACAGCTTTGAAGCAGATACATGATGTTGAGAGGCCCATCAGTCGCGTTTGGGTTAACATTCATAATGGGGGCATCTATAGCCTTGGTCAAAAGATTTTGCATTAGTTGCCTTGAATCCTTTCTGTGGTCTATTTATACAGAATCTTACTGAAATTTTAGCCCCATGCACCTTACTGCTTTATTGTCTAACCTTAGTGCAAACATGAAAAGGACATTAAATAAAAATAAATAGGGGAACTCTGGTGTCCATGACTTCAAGTTTTCACCTACCCACTACTCCGAATGTACTTTGTCTGGAATATATGGAGGTTTTCAGCTAGAAACATTGTCTCAGTCAGAGATTATTTCACCATATTAGTAGCTGAGTTTCCATTTAAAGGGTGTATTAACATTCTGTAGAGGAACAGAACTTATAGCATGAACATTTTATATATAATATATATGGGATATATTAGAATGGTACACAGGTATGGTCCAGCTAGTGCAATGATGGCTGTCTACCAATGGAAGGTCTAAGAATCCAATAATTGTTCAGTCCATGAGACTGGATGTCTTAGCTGGTCTTCAATGTATGATGGAATCCCAAAGAAGTTGGTCTTAACGCCAGTGAAAGAATGAATTTGCCAATGAGAGTGAGAGCAAGCATGCAAAGACCAAGAGCTTCCTCCTTCCCTGTCCTTTATGTAAGCTGTAACCAATAAGATGAGTCTTCCTATTTCAAATTATTTAATTAAGAAAAAACTCCCTTACAAGTGTACCGAGCCAATTGGTTTTTAGTTAATTCCAGATATCATCAAGTTGGCAAGAATAGCTATCACAAAGAGATGTTTAAAATCAAACTTTTGTTGATGACAACAAAATTTAAGAACTGCACCATGAGTGAGAATTTTGAATTAAGATATAAATTCTGTTGTTCTGGGTAAAATTTCCCCACTTAGGACACTCGCCCTTGGGTAAGTGGGTGGATCCTTGTAAGTCATTAAGGCTTTAATCCCTAACTTATTGATCTCATCTCTATCTTGTTCATAAGGTTTGAGACTACAAAACAAAGACATGGCAAGATTTTGCTCGTTGGTTTCAAACGCTCATTGTAGGTTGCCAACAGCCCTATGGCCTCACAGCTTCATAACCATCGTATATGAGCTTTGGACTCTTCTTTCTGAAAAGTCTTTGCAAATGCCCAGCTCTCCTCATCTCAGATGTGCCTTTGAGCTTCCGTTCTTATGATTTAGTCTAAGTTGGACCATATAATCTCTGTATATTTCTTTTGCATGCTTCTGAATGTGTTTTATTAATTTTGAATGGAATTCCACAATGATAGCATCTTTTTTTTTTTTTGACCCAATTGGTAAGATATAATTGCCCACCTAAACATACAAAGCCCAGTACCATCCATCCCTTAAGAACATTTGTAAAAACCTGTAAAGGTGCAGCGTGGAATCTTAACGTCACCCGCCATATTGTCCTGCCACAGCTTCTCTCTCTCCCTCCCTCCTGTCTCTTCCTTTCTGTTTCATAATATCATCTTTATCCGGCTGCTGGATAAAGGCTTTTCTTTTCTAGGCTTAGCTCAAATCCTACATGGTTACTTTACAGCATTTAATCATTTACCTTTATTACACATATACATTATATTACACATATACATTTATAACATTATCAATCCCTTATCTTGTCTTCCTCCTCCTCTTCCCTCTTCTTCCTCCTTTTCCTCTCTTCCGGATTAACTTCATTCCTGTGTTATCATTTGTTTCAGTGAAAGCCCTCATCCCAGGGCCTGCCTCTGACTTTGTTTCCTGCCTTTGGAATCCTTTCCTCCTCCTGGGCTGCCTTGTCTAGCCTCAGTAGAAGACCACATGCCTCACCTTCCTCAACGTTATATGTCCGAGCTGGTTGATATATCCATGGGAGGCCTCCCATTTTCTGAAGAGGAACTTAGGTGGAGTGGATGGGTGGGGAGCAGAGGTGAGAAAGAAGGTCTGGGAGGAGAGGAGGAAGGAGAATCTGCAGTCTGAATGTAAAGTAAGTAAGTAAGTTAAGTAAGTAAAGAAATCGGTAATAAAAAAAGCCTGCATCCCAATTGACTTGATATCCTCTTTTGGTTATATGTAGCTGCCATCTTGGATCCCTGATCACCATTCTCAGACTTAGTATTTCAACCCTTGTTTTAGTCTCTCACTAGCCCTCTCCACTGGTGCTCAGCTGCTTGACACTATTAAAACTAAACTTGCTTTTCTTCCAATCATTGCTGACTTCTACAGCAGCGATTCTAATGATTATTTCTCAGGAATCATTTTACTCAACCCACCAAGATCTGTCAGAGGATCTCCGTCGAGTTCCTTTGGAAAACTGCTTTCATTTGCCTCTGATCTGAGCCCTCCTTGGTTTTTTCCTCCCGCCTCAGGAGTGATTCTTTAGATTTCCCTCTCCTCTTCGCCTCCCTAACTTCTGTGGGTTGTTCTTTCTGGACCCTCTCTAATCGCACATACTTGTTTGATGATCTCATCCAATCTCCCGGCATTAAATACCAAGTCCTGACTTTTCTTCTCACAGTGTTAGACGTGAACATTTTGTGGACTACTAAAACGGCTTTCTGAGTGTCATCTCAAATCAAACATGACGAAAGACACGTTCATTTTCCTGTCAGATCGTTTTCTATTTTAAAGATGATAATTTAATTACTCTAATTCTAGCATACCCTCAAACTCAAGTTTCTTTTCAATTTTCATTTCTTTGCCCCTTATATATGTAACCCTAATCGCCTTGCCTTACATTGCACCAAAATCTCTGACTCTACGTCAAGTCTAGTGTGGACTGTGCCATCGCCTGCTGTTCTCTGGATGGAGTTAGTTTTCCTTCACTAATCTCCTTGCTCTTCCTTCTGTTACTTATGTTTTAAAATGAGCAAAAAATGAATATTAAATTTGTCTTTAAGTCAAGGCATGGTATCCATACCCAATCCATTCAATGGTAACCCCACTGGCTTTGTCATCTAGTAACCTAGGCTGTCTGGTTGCCTGCCTTCTTCTTCATACCTCGGTCTGTCTCATTTACTCTCTCTTCTTGGGTGGCCCTGACTGTGCTTGGCAGGGTCTCGGTCACTGAGCTTGCTCTATCTGCTCTCTTCTTCCAGCCCCACTGTGCTTGTTACCCCTCCTCAAACACACCAGACGAACTCTAGCTTGATAATTTCTGAGCATGGTAGAAGGATTCGATGGTATAGTTGCCATGAAATATAGCATTTTAATTTTTACAAGACAAGTCTAATTACTGACACAAATAAAAGTGTGTTCAAATGATATACTTTATGACTCCTTCCATTATCTTCACCAACGTCGACCAATTATGAGCCAAGTTCCTACAATTCCAAGAACAAGTATTAGAAATATTTTATGTTTATGCACTAATAAGTCAATCCAACAGAGTCCAATAGAAACCCGATAATGGATTTATAAAGCATATAACTGACCGAGTATTCATTTGTGAATATTAGAATTCATTGTGAATATTAAAAATGCTGTTAGGTATAGATACCCCACCTAGCATCTCCCACTACTGGTGGTGGGCATAACAGAACATTAAAGCCAATTTTTTGCATGTGGTTTAACAGGTAGTGTGTGTCACTGGCGGGGGGACTGGGTGGATAGGTGGACAGATGGACGACTTCATTAGAAGTTGTTTCTTCATTCTGGTTTAACTGCTTCTTTACATTTTCCAAGAACATGTTCCAAAGATAAAAGAAAAATAGGGACCATCTTAAGAAAATGGTAGAGCAACAAATCCCAACTAAGAAGTAAACAAAATGAAGACTGTTGCTGCTATGTTAGAAACAATAGCCATATTGACCCCTGGACAGGAAATGAGTCTTGAAAGAATGCAATGATAACGGCTGCCCGAGAGGACAGATGCAAGTTCAGCTCTCAGGCTACCCAGAAAATGACATCTTAGGGATGTGCTAGGAGAATTTTCCCAGGGTGAGCTCTGTTCCTTTTTTGGTCAGCACCAGAAAGAAGCGTATAGATGTATTTTTATTGCTAAGTGTTGAAAAGTACTTTCTGTGGGTCTAGATAGGTTCTGTGTAGTCTTGTAGGGTGAGTGGAGGTCAACTGTTGATATCTCAAGGTCCCTTTGAACCGATCATTGGATTACTCAATAATTAATTAGTGAATAAGAGGATCTTCTAATTAAAGTCACAATTAAATCTGTTTGAAGTCGGCTTATATCCCTCTCACTTCTGGGAAAGGCTTAGGTGTGGTTTCCTTGAAAAGATTCCTTCCAGTAGTTGTTAGAGGTCAACCTGTTGACCTATTCTAGGGTCATCTGCCTTCTGGCAATAGTGAAGGGCCATTCTGCTTATCATAGGACGAAGCTCCATGGGAAGTTAGTATGGCAGAAGATCAACCGTTTCGCTTCTGGCAGGCAAAAGCTAATGATTATTTCTTTCTGTAAGGGCAACATAATATATGGTTTTGCTTTCCATTTTTTTCTCTCACACACAAAATTGCATACATTTCAGCAAGAATGAGCCCTGGCACTGTAGAAAATCCAAGAATCATCTAAAATAATAGCTTAGCATAAATAAAGAAGATGAGATGATACCACAGCGCAACGAAAAATAATTCTAGTCTTGCCTCATCGCCCTGAATATCTTCAGAGCATGAAACCTCCAGCAGAAAGTAAAACAGTGTAAATAATAGATGGGCACTATAAATTAAAACTGGAGCAATTACATGGGGCATCCCCCAAATAATTCTATGTTCAGTGGGTTCCAGATATATGGGAGGCTCTCTTTTCTGTTTTGTAAAACAAATCTCACAACTAAATTAAGAGGGTTCTTTTATGTGCATGAGTATAATGGGCCATTGAATTAAAGCTGAGTCTTTTTGTTGCAAAAAAAGTGAGCCCTCTGAACATTCCTAATATGATACACTCTAATACAACAAAGCTGAATTCCTCCTATTATCCAAACTCCCTTTTACTATATTCAAATGATTCCCAGTGATGTACTTAAAGCCAGGCGTATTATAACATTTATAATATTCCTATTACTGCAGTTAGAAGGTATCCCTGTATTTCATGGGTGAGAAGCAGGCAGTAGCCGCTGTTCTAAAAGAAACCAAGGGGCTGGGGAGACAGCACTGGGTTGCTCTCCCAGAGAATCTAGGTCCCATTCCCAGTATCCAGGAGGTATCTCACGACTGTCCGTAACTCCAGTTCTAGGGGTTCTCATGCCCTCTTCTGGCTTCCATGGGCACCAGGCACCTAAGTGGTGCACAGATATGCGTGTAAGCAAAACACTTGCACACATAAAATAGAAATAAATAAGCTTAAAAAGTAAAGCAAGTGAGTATAAAACAATGGTTTTAGTTATCCTAAAGAAAACCTTGATCTATTTAATCTAAATACATGGTAATGACTTTGGCCATTAATTTTAACCTGTTTACTTACTCCAGTTTCCACAGGTGACTAGTGTGGCATATGGTCCTCCAACGATGCAAATGTATCTATTCTGAGCTTTCCTGTTAAATTATTCATACACAAGGCAGCTTGCTTAAAGAATGCTGGAATCACTCCCTTAAGATACAGAGCCCAACATCACTCTTAAAATATGATAAATAATCCCATTAACGGCTTTTGCTTACCAATTTCTACCTTTCTGTCTCCCCTCTCTCTTTTTGTCTTTCTCATATCTCTCTTTATTTCTGTCTCTCTGTCCTTTGTTCTCTGTGTATCTCTCTTCACCTATATTTCTGTCTCTGTCTGTCTTTATCTGTCTCTCTCTCTGTCCCTCTCTCTGTTTCTTCTGTCTTCTGTTTCTCCATCTCTCTGTCTGTCTCCCCTGGCCCCCATGTACATGTGGAGACAGAGAACGCCATCAGGGGTGTTCCATAATCACTCTCTGCTTTTATTTATTGAGGAATCCCTTTTTGAGCCAGGAACTCACTGACTCAGTTAACCCTAGCTAGCCAGCTTGCTCTAGTTCTTCACTGTTTCTGACTCCTGAGTGCTGAAATCACAGGCAGGATGTCTATCTACCTAGTGTTTATGCAGGTACCTGGGATCCCAAAATCCTTGTCAAGCTTGGACAGCAGGTGCTCTAAGCTTTGAGCCATTTCTCCAATCCTTGATTGCAGATTCTTGCCTTTAATCTGTGTTTCTGAATTGACTCTACCAGGAGTAAGGAAAACTATTTTCATTTACTAATATGGCACTACTCTGGAGAGCATGGTGGGTTATTGGGTGATAGCACCAATGTTTCACGTATAGTTATACTGACTCTAATGTTAGTTTCATTAGGGCCATAAATGGTACATGGCCTCCAAAGCAGAAGAGTCTGTGTCACTTACCTGAATGCTCTGTCCTATGTATATTTTCAGAATCATTAGTCACCATGTGGCTGCTTCCTTCTCTGCTGTATTCTTTTGATTTGATGAAATTACTAGGATTGTCAGTCACCCAAACACAGAAACCATACAGCAATAGTGGCTCCTGGTGGTAACCAAGGCACTTGGTGGGCTGAGGCAAGAGAATGACTGTGAGTTCAAAGCTAGCATGGGATACATAGAGATCCTTGCCTACCTAAGCCAGCACGAACTTTGTCTTACAGAGGAATAGAGGAACTGGAAGAAAACAAAGAGTAGAGGTATGAGTAGTGTGGCCATATGCTCTCCTTGTTCTTGCTATTGTTCTCAGCCCATTTATGATTATTTGGATATGTATTCTTCATAGACCTGTGTATTAAAGATGTAATCCCTAGTACAACACTTTTGGGAGATGGTGGATACTTTAAGAGGTGGAGCCAAGTGGGAGGAAGTTAAGTCATGCACAGTCATGCACATCCTGCTGCTTGAGAGGTTGTGCGGGGTGCTCAAGGCCAATCTGAACAAGCCAGTAAGATACATCCCACAAAAAAGAAAAAAGAAAAGAAGGAGGAGGAAGAGGAGAAGAGGAGGAGGAGGAAGAAGAGGAGGAGGAGAAAGAGTAAGGAAGAGCTATGTTTTTGTACTTTAGAAGATAATATAGAGTTTTTGAAAGATTTTAGAAGTCATATTGGTCACATTGTATGTGCCCTAAAGGAAGTTTGGTGGTATAAGCACTTTCTTTATAAGTAGATAACCATGACTTGACTTGATAAGAGTATGGTGTGTGTGTGTGTGTGTGTGTGTGTGTGTGTGTGTGTGTGTGTGTGTGTAAGGCAGGAGATCTCTATCCAATCAACAGAGACATAGATACTCCACTTCCTCTACATTTTCATGAAAGGCAAAATTAGTTCACTTCTCTTACTAAAATCATGCCCAAGGAACTAAACTGAGAGTCTCAGGAATCATTTTATTCTTTAGTTCACTTGTTTGTTGAATCCATGCAGACCGCTATTTAGCACTAATATTTGTTCACTCATGAAATCTTCTTGTGAATTATTACATAGCCACAGTGTGCCAGGAGCCAGACCCGATGCCAGGTATACAGCAGCAATCACAGTCAACATATCTTCTGTACTTCTGTCTTCCTGGGGTTTATGCTGCCAAGGGTTCTCAACCTTGGCTCTTTGTGGGTCTGGCTAATTCTCTGGTTTTGGATATTTGCAGCAACCCCAGGATCTACCAACTACATATCATTAACAAGTCTCTCTGTTTATGAAAGTTGAAATGTCTCCAGACATTTCGGAAACCAAATAGCCTTGGTGGAGAATATGTGTGCAAACTCATATACATTGCACAAAAAAAGAAACATTTGAACTAAAGTGCACCACATTAGAGGATGTAGGGTTTCCTAGATAGACACAAACAGTGTCCATGAACCCATGTAGGACACTGAAGACAGACCACAGAAGCGGTGCCTCCCAAGTCTGGCTTGGTGAACCAACGAGCTTATTGGGATTACATGGGAGAGAACTTGGCTGCTGGGAAACTTCAGAAGCAAGGGTGACTCTGGAAGCTTCATTGGCAAAAGCTATTTCAGTTCAGGAGATGACTCACAAAAGCAGCTCCTCTGGAGTTCCCTGCATGCTGAATCCTCCACAGAAGAGGCCCCTCCTCCCTCAGCCATTGCTTACCACCTTTGTAACACTGGGCAAGCAGGGGCTTCTTTAATCTCCTGAGTGTTGTGGGGATGTTGAGTCTTGGGAAGTTTCCAGAGTGCCATGAGCCAAGAGGACTTCTTTCCAAAGGGATGCTTCATTCCTCAGACTAGACAGCTGCCTATCAGAGAGAATAGTTTAGGTAAAAGTCATCCTAAGTATCTGAAGTAGAGCCATGGCAGCCACCTTCTTGGTTTGGCAGATAATTCTTTTTTTTTATTAATCATTTTATTCGTTTACATTTCAAATGATATCCCCCTTCCTGGTTAGTCCTCCACAACCTCTTCCTATCCTATCCTCCTTTTCCCCCTCCCCTTTGCCTCTATGAGGGTTCTCCTTTACCCATTCACCCATTCCGGACTCACCCCTCTAGCATCCCCCTACGGTGGGGCATCTAACTTCCCTCCCCTCCCATTCATGTCAGATAAGTCCGTCCTTTGCTACATATGTATCTGGAGCCATGGATCCCTCCATGTATACTCTTCGATTGGTGGTTTACTCTCTGAGAGCTCAGGGTGGTTTGGTTAGCTGATATTATTATTCCTACAGGGTTGCAACCCCCTTCAGCTTCTTCAGTCCTTCCCCCAATTCTTCCACTGGGGTCCTGGGCTCAGTCTGATGGTTGGCTGTGAGTATCTGCATCTGTATGGGTCAGGTGCTGGCAAACATCTTAGGAAACAGCTATATCAGGCTCCTGTCAGCAAGCACTTCTTGGCATCAACAATAGTGTGGGTGTTCGATGTCTGCAGACAGAATGGATCCCTAGGTGGGGTAGTCTCTGAATGGCCTTTCCTTCAGTCTTTGTTTCATATTTTTTGTCCCTGTCTTTCTTTTGGACAGGAACACTTCTGGGTTAAAAATTTTAAAATGGGTGGGTGGCTCCATCCCTCAACTGGGGGCCATGCCTATCTACTGGAGGTGGTCTCTACAGGTTGTATCTCCCCTCTGTTGGGTATTTCAGTTCAAGTCATTGTCATTGGCTCCTGGGGGCCTCTTGCTTCCTTGGAGTCTGAGACTTTCTAGTGGCTACCCCCAGTTCCCATCCCCTACTGCTTCATCTTTCCTGACCCTCTGTACTTCTCGCCTGTCCCTTCCAATACCCATTCCTGCCCTCCTCTTTCCTCTCCCCCTCCTCTCTCCCTCCCAGGTCCCTCTTCACTCTACCTGTGATTATTTTGTTTTTCATTCTATCTAAGATTGAAGCATCTACACTTTGGTCTTCCTTCTTCTTAAGCTGCATATGGTTTGTGGGTTGTATCATGGGTATTCTAAGCTTTTGGGCTAAAATCCACTTATCAATGAGTGCATACCATATGTGTTCTTTTGTTTTGTTTCTGGGTTACCTCACTCAGGATGATATTTTGTAGTTCCATTCATTTGCTTGTGAATTTCATGAAGTCATTGTTTTTAATAACTGAGTAGTACTCCATTGTGTAGATGTACCACAATTCCTGTATCCTGAAGTCCCAGCTATACCACTACTGGGCATATACCCAAAAGATGCTCCAACATGTAACAAGGACACATGCTCCACTATGCTCATAGCAGCCTTGGATTAATGCAGAAAATGGCTAGGTAGCTAGACATGCCATAAACTTGGGGGGAAATTGTTATTGGTTATTAAGAACAACACTGGTCACAGGTCTTAGGAAAGTTATTTTAATTATTTATTTAAATATCAAGATATTATTTTATGGATGAGGGCTACTTACAAAAAGATAACATTTTGGTTTTCTATAATTTTCAATAACAGGATTCCAAAGGAGCCTGATGAAAAACAAAAGTTTGGGGATTTTCTGAAAAGTCTACTGTGACTTGGTAATTGCCAAGTGACTACCTGACTGACTCACTCCTACCAGAAAAAGAAAATCACGTATAAGACATAGGAACTAACAAGTGCAAAGGGTTTTAAAATGGTATCTGGAGGGTTGGGCTTAGAGCAAGCTGAGGAATCCAAACCATGCTTAATGGGGAGGGAGGTGGTGAGAGTACGTTTTAGAATGAAGTTTAGAATTATGCTGGCCTAGCAAACTGGCAGTAGCAGGTGCTATTCTCAGATCCATGTTGTCAATAGCCACAGGTAGTTCTGTAGGTTTCGAATACCAGGTATGATTTTAGACACAGAACTACAGTTAACCAATGGCTAATAAGAGACCGAGAGTGAGCCTTTACCAGGGATGAGCCCCAAATTGCCTAACCAATAGGAAGTGATCATCCCACAAAGCATATGCATACAGATAACAGAAACAAACACAGCAGATGATAATTGTATAATTGTGCACATGTGGGTATGTGGCAGCAATAATAAAAAAAAGAGACTCAGTGTGGGATAAAGTATGAGAGGAATTGGAGGAAGGATAGGGGATGGGGAGATGACGCAATTATATTTCAATTAAAATATACTAAATAAAAAATGCCAATGACAGCCGAAATGATCTTTGAAAGTTGTATTTGGAGCAAAGAAACATAGAGTCTGTGCTTGGGGCAGATGGCAGCCTACTGGGAGATGACAGGGAGAGAGGACAGATACTGGGCTTAAGTTCTGCTAAGCTAACCTCATCAAGAAAAATTATATTTATGGGAAAGAAGTACCAGGGCAAATTAAAAACAACCCAAGGAAATAAAAAAGTCACAATATACTTGGTTGCTTCTTCATTTATTTCAATATTAGGTAAATGCCTTCTGCATGCCACATGTGGACAGAGCACATCGCTCCTGTATTCAAACATCTCATCCTCTGGCAGAGGAGTGGAATTTTCTGGGATTCCTAAAGTGCTGGGATGCCTGAATTTCCACATCCAGTGTAGGATCATATGTAGGACCAAATGGTGGCCTAACCTGGTGTGAAGAGAGGGATAGCTAAGGTCACAGGTTTATCTGAGTAGAGTTAATGAGTAGAAATCATCGGGATGGAAAGTAACCAGTGGAGGTAGAGAGAGATGCTGCCCGAAGGCCAAACATTGCGTGATGGGTCATGGAGTGGATTTGCCTATCACCACACTCACCATCAGCCACTTCTAAGAAAGTGTGGGCCGTGGATTTGATTCCAGAAGACTAGACATTTCATTCCCTTCAAAACCAAGCTTTGTTATTTATTCACTTGTGGTGTGTGTGTGTGTGTGTGTGTGTGTGTGTGTGTGTGTGTGTGTGTGTGTGTGTGTGTGTAGGGTACCTGGTGAAGTAGGTGCTGGGAACTGAACTCCAGCCTTCTTCAAGAACAACGCCAAAGCTTCTAACAGCTCAGCCACTTTTCCAGCCCATTATTACGGGATTTCTTAAAATGATGCCATGTAGAGCTGATGTATTTCCCGAATCATAACCGTTCCTTTTATACATAGGCTTTCAATTTAACAGTCATCATACTGGACACTTACAGAGTAGAGGAGCAGTCTAGCTAACACGTACACATTGTCAGTGAAGACTGAACAGATCTTACCTATGCCCCTCCCTCTCTCCTCACATGCGGCTCTGCATAGGGTATCTTTAGATTCTGAGTTATTTTTATCTGCTGTGGCATTTTCTCTTCGAGTATAATAATCCCAGTTCGAGGTGGATAAGGGTACTACCTGAAGCTGTGCTATGTGAGCCCTACTTCTGGGGGCACTGATCCCGAGGGACCAGGACCCTGCAGATCGTTAGGTGTGGGACAGCGGTCTGGCAGAATATCTTAGGGCGATTTAGAACATGCTACCATTTCTAAGTGGTAGGCTGTTATTACAATAACTAACATGTGGACCACTTATTCCTCTCCCTTGCCGTACTGTATTGGCCCTGAAATACAGCAAGCCTAATTACTGATGGGAAGCAACAGTCAGAGATGGTATGCTGAATGAAAGAGTTAAAATTAGAGCAAGTAGCTGCCACTTCACACGGAAAGGGAAAAGCGAAGACTAGAAGTTTATCCCAGTTGAAATTTAAGGCTCTGGATTCTGTCTGAACAATCAATTTCGTGAATACTGGTCGGAGGAAACAAAATGATTTATGTAAAAGAAGACTCGTAAAGCTTAATTAATCATGAGCTCAGTATAAACCAATGGTTTGACGTGATGTGGCTGCCGAGGACGCAGTAAATCTTTCTTTTCTGTTGAAATTTTTCTTGCTTGATGTTTTTCAACCCACAGAACCAAAGCTGCTCTTAAAAAAAAGAACAGAACCAAATTAAATTTTAAAAGGTTATGAAAAGACTTCTTTTCCTTTGTAGTTCTTGTCTTTCACCCAACAAAAATTCCTACCCCTATAACGTCAGCACTGATGAGGTTAAGAAGCCCTGTGTCATATTTCCATATTCAACATGCTACTTTGCATGCATGCCTTGAAAATACTCCCCATTTCATGCTGAAATTCCTCTGCCTTTGCAACATGGGGATCCTCATACCACCCACATCACAGGTCTGTTAGGATAGTCACATACAAGCCAACAAGAACCGCCTATGCCTGTGCGATGGAAGTGGGCAAGGCCCTGTGTCAGGAGCATTTATACAAATTCCAAAAACCGGAGGCAGGGGAGGAGTGGTCCACTCTGGAGAGGAGAGGAGGGGCATTCATGGGGCTTAAGCAAAGAGGGTCAGCTAAAGTTGAGCAAGTTTGAGGAACAGGGATGAACCAATATCCCCCAGTTGGGGAGCGGAGAAAGTACTCTATAGATAGGCAACTGCAGACTAAGGCAATTCTTCCAGTTTTGTCAAAAGGGAAAGGGAGGGAGATCTAAGTGGCTTGGTGTGTGTAGATGTGTGTGCGTGTGTGCGTGCGTGCGTGCGTGCGTGCGTGCGTGCGTGTGTGTGTGTGTGTGTGTGTAGTGGATTGTGAGATGAAAAGTGCCTAGTAGTTTGGCTGATGCCGTATGTTCTCTTTCACTCTGGGCTGGTATATGCCTCCCTTCTTAAGGGACCACACAGAAAAAACAGGCAGAGGCTCTCTTTGTTCATTGACCCCACGACTTGATTTGGAGGTTCGATGGTACCCCAACCAGGAGGCATAGGCTTTCTCGGCACATTGGTAGACTTTTGTGGAAATAAAGGCAAATAAGAAAAGCAAAGGTAGTTTAAGAGAATCGGCTGTGTCATTTGTGTTCTTGCCGGCACTGAAAGACAGGCAGGGTGGTGGTGGGGGTGGGTGGTGGATGGGGGACGGTGGATGGAGGATGGTGGAAGGCGGAAATGGCTTCCTGGTGTGTTCTGATTGGAAGCTGTAGTAACCAGGGCGTGGCATTCTAGGGGGTTGATAGAGGCGCTTACTAGGCCTTTCCTGGTGGTTCTTTTTATTTGGAAATGGTGTCGAAAGTTAGGGAATTTGTCAGCTCTTAATCAAACACTGGACCTTTGCGGCTGATTGCTGTGTGAGCTCTTGTTTGGCTCCCTGGGTTATTCTTACAGTTTAGCAACTTGGTTTCCTGGGTTGGAATTATTCTAAAGGGCTGCCTTCCTGGGAAGGTTGCTGTGGGCTGTGGGCAGAGCGCTGAATTTCAGTACATGCTTCATGCCTTGCTTGTTCAGAGTACCTCTCCCACTTGGGGTTTTCTCTCATTACTCCTTCCTTTGTAGGTTTCTGGTTATTTCATCTGATCTAGGTCAGAAAAGCAAATCAAACAAAAGTCCCCCAACTTCAATTGATCCTGCACTTGTTCAAGCTCATTATCATTTCTAATATGATTATGAAACTAACGATCTGATGCTCAGAAAGGCATGCTCTGTGGGAAGGAATTCATGCTTGATACCGGTAAATCTGCTCAAAAGCCCGTGCCTCGGGAGGTCAGAAGTCCTAGTAGGAGACACTTCTATTGTTTTCAAGATGACATCTAAGTATTTATATCCATACTCATAGATTAGCGCTGCCTCAGCCTTCGTCAGAGAAGCTTCTTTTCGCAATGGGCAGTGGTCAGTCAATACAGAGACCACTTAGTGCTGAGAGTAAGAGACAGATGAGTTCTTACTCCTAAATGGGACGAATGTATCAACTTCAAGGTTCAGAGAGCAATACCAAAGAATGGGTTGAAAGAATGTCCGGGCCAGAGGGTGAGGAGGAATGTTATGAAATGCTCTCTTCTGGACACAGTGTGACTATTGCACTCATGAACTTATGGTTACTGCAGAGTTCAGGAGTTCAGGAGTTCAGTATGGGTGTGTGTGTGTGTGTGTGTGTGTGTGTGTGTGTGTGTGAGAGAGAGAGAGAGAGAGAGAGAGAGAGAGAGAGAGAGAGAGAGAGGCTCATGTGGCTCCGCCCAGATCGGAGGAGCTGTTAGCAGTTGGTATTGGTTCCAGAGCCAAGATTTTGTTTTGTTTTGTTTTGTTTTGTTTTTTTATTTCAAGAGTGTGTCCACTGGCTGTGGGTGGCCCAGGTTCCGGTGGATGGTCTGGAAATAGAGGTCCTTAGTAGTTGCCCTTCAATTTTAACACGGAAGAGTTTCTCACCTTTTTCTCTTTTTCCTGATGGTTCCTGTGACAATGATAAAGAATGAGAAAGGGGTATTAGGGAGGAGGAGGAGGAGGAGGAGGAGGAGGAGGAGGAGGAGGAGGAGGAGGAGGAGTAATTTAAAAGTAAGCATGTCATAGCACATAGTATGTAAGACTAAATAAAGTCGCCTTACACTAGCAGGAAGGTTACCCTCTCTGGAACTCCACACAAAGCTAGGATTTCGTTGAAGACATTGAAGGTGTTTGAAGGAGTCGTTGAAGATTATGTAGAATGAGCTTGATAGAATTTGAGTCAGAATCTCGCATGAAGCCAAGCAATGGCCATGGAAAGAAGAGATACAACTTTTATTCTTAAATATCAGACATGAGGGTTGGGGATTTAGCTCAGTGGTAGAGAGCTTGCCTAGGAAGCGCAAGGCCCTGGGTTCGGTCCCCAGCTCCGAAAAAAAGAACCAAAAAAAAAAAAAAAAAAAAAAAAAAAGGAGCTACTCAATATCAGACATGAATTGTTGAATCAAGCAGGCAAAACTTCGCTTTGAAAAAAGTTTTTTTTCTTTAAAGGGACACATGTCCACAATGTCCAGATAGTTTCCCAATAGGTGTGATTTTGTCATAGGCCTTTAAACCCACTGGGCTTGTTCTCTAGCGCTACAGTTGAGAAACAGGCCAAGTGAATCCATCAGAATATCAGGCCTTTCGTGACTTTTCTCAGGATGAAGTGACTGTACGCATTTGGGTTCATCGCTGTCTTCTCTTCGGCCCTCACTGGTTTTGTAAGAAAGTGTCTGCTCGTGGTTGTGGCCAGACTCCTTGATTTGCTGCTTAAGGCCTTGGATGAATAAAATACCCAGTGTTTGCTGAAACTTTAATCACATTTATTCCATTTGACTTGACATTAAACACTTCTTATTTTCAATTTCTGGGGATCTGACCCAGGCTTTGGGGGTGCTAAGAGTGCTACCACCGAGATACACCACCAGCTCTGTGATGGTGCTTAAAATATTTACAAAGTACCTTCGGGACGATGTAAATTCAAATGTTTCATAGTGAAGATATTAATATAAAATTACCTGATAAAAACAAACCACAGGGAATAGTATCTGAAACATCCCTATCATGTCTGCCCCAAGGAAATGTTTTTGCAATAAATATCTATTTTTTTTGCTTATAACATGTAGAACAGTTGATTAAGGGAAAGGGATGATGAGAGTCAGCAGAAGTAAGAATATGATTTTTATCTCCTACTTTCTCGGTATGATTGCATTAGTGAGCTGCCGCGAGAAAGAGGATTCTTAAGGCCATAGTTGCTGTAACCTGCTGGGATGCTCACAGTTAAAGACTGCTGAGTTTGGCTTTCATAGTCCTAATGCCTTTCACTTGCAAAATTTGGGATATATGAGTGGTGTTTTTATAGGTTTATATAATGTATTTGCTTGTAGAAGACTTACAATTTAACTAAACAGGACATCTGCGAAAAAGACATGGTCAGGTAAGTCCTGCCACACTGAATACTAATGTGCCTTCGGTAGGGGCACATTATGCCTTTATTTCTGACTGTACATTGAATTATTTACACCTTCAAGGCAGCTGATTGAACTGCAGCATCAGTCAATTAGCAAATCAAAAATTTATATGATTCCAATTTAGCATGGAGTCCCTCTCTCTCTTCCTCACTTTTTTTCCCCTTCTTAGATTTTCACCCTGACAGTGACAAATTACTCCTCTGCTGGCTGAGATTGGAAATTAAAAGCATTTAGAGTTGCTCATGCATTTATGCTAATGAGAACTTCTGATATGATTTGCATGCAAAGAGGACAATTTGAAAGCTCATCGGTTTTTCATGCTTCCGCATTTTGATGGAGCAGATTTTTTTTTCTGTTTTTCCAATGGAGCAAAAAAATTTTTTTCTTCTTATGGAAACAATACCGAATTTATATTCACACACACACAAAAAAAAAGAGTTCTTTTAAGTCAAAAATCCTTCTTCTTTTTACCCTCTAGATTCTTGTCAAATCCTGTTCTGGCTCTTTCGAGATGGAGCCCACATTAGCATTTTAGATGTTTATCAAAGGCAGGATCCAGTATCTGCCAAGCAAGATTATAACCCAGCTTCATTTCCAATTCAGGAAAAAAAAAAAAAAAACAAAAAAGCAAAAAAAAAAAAACAAAACAAAAAACAAAAAACAAAAAAACAAAGGACCTGGGGACAGACGAGAAGAGGGACTTGTCCCCTGACAATCTTCCTCATACTTCCACCTGAATTAATCCCATTTAGAACAAATTTGATTAATCGCCAAAGGTGGGAATCTTAGGCACTGCCTTAGTTTAAGAGTCCTTCACTGGTCTTTGCATGAAAGGGAATAATATTAAAAATTAAAACAGAAAACTTGAGAAAAAGGCAAAGGAAGAAGAAATCTGATAGCCAGGAAAGTTGAAAGGTGTTTAATTATTCCTATAAGCATTCAATTATTGAAATATTGGTAAAGAGCAAAGGGATCAAAGGTTTACAAAACACACACTTAGATGCTTCTATGTATGTGTGCTGAGAAATCAGGTTCCACGTTTGGAGTCTTCCTATCTAGGGAAAAGAAAATCTAATGCTATCAAAATGTGGCTGATGCCGTGGGACGCTTGCTTTGCCCAAATAAGTGTGGTCTGTTTGTAGTGTCAGTTGTTATTATCTGAGGAGTTTATTTCTGGGAATCAGTTTTGTTTTGTACTATGGGAGCAATGGATCTCACAGCATAAGTTACTGTCCTGGCAGAGAAGTCCAGAGGATTCTTCTGCTTTAAGGACACGGGATTGCCTTTTTATGCTACCATTTGTCTATGTGCACAATACAAACAACTCCAGTTGGTCAGTCTGCTTGCACC
Organism: Rattus rattus; assembly: GCF_011064425.1. Lineage (NCBI taxonomy): Eukaryota > Metazoa > Chordata > Mammalia > Rodentia > Muridae > Rattus > Rattus rattus. Next base: position 194,903,002 of record NC_046155.1, on the reverse strand, counting down.
TGATGTTCTAAGGCAGCTCTTACAATGAGGACATTTATGCAATTCTAGTTCTGTAGGTTGGTTGTCTCTTCGAGTTCCATTTCCCTTCATCTATTAGGACTGTACTGCTGCTGCATTCTCTGCCCTACATCTTTTGCACGAGTCTCTTCCACTGTTCCTCTTAGTAATTTGACTGAAACTTTCTAGTGTCTATGGATGTCCCCACTATGAAGGACACTCTGATACAGGAATTCTAACTTAGATTCTTACTTGTCTTTGGGTAAAAGAGCCCTAGCTCTGGATCCTCTGTCTTTTTCTGGTCAAGCTAAGGCAGCTTATAACTTATCTACAAGAAAGGGGCATTGGATACAATGGTGTTGGTTTGCTTATCTGTCTGTCTGTCTGTCTATCTATCTATCTATCTATCTATCTATCTATCTGTCTATCACCTATCTATCATCTATTTATTGTGTGTTATGGAGTTCTGTCAATTAACTTACGTTACTGCCAAATTCATCCCTTAAACCTCTAACTTCCAATGTGACCATTTCTGGAAATAAGGCAAAAGAGGTAATTAAGGTTTAATGAGGTAGTCAGAGTGGGGCCTTTATTCTGTAAGTGTATAGTCCTGTGCCACATACCATTTATGTTAATAATAGATCCCATATACAGCAGCAGATCCATAAGATTATAATGGAGCTGAAAACTTTCTATGGCCTGGCGAGTTCCCAGTGTTGTAGTGTGGTATATAAGGTATTTGTGACAATGCTGGTATAAAACCTATTCTCATGGCCAGCCATATAAGCAGATAGCTCACATGCAGGACTGGGGAGATGGCTCAGTTGATAAAATGTTTACTATACAAGCATGAGGACCTGATTTTGATACCTAACACCCATCCATCTAGGTGTGGTGGTATGTACGTGTGTGTAACCCATTACTGGGAAGATGGCGACAGGCAGATGCCTGGGACTTGCTGGTTAACTAGTCTAGCCTAATCCAGGTCCCAGGCCTAAATGAGAGACCTTGTCTAAAATCCAAGAGGAATGGCCGCTGAGGAACCACACCTAAAGCTGACCTCTGACTTTTTCGTGGGCATATTCATCTACATACACAGTATAGCTCATGTTAAGTTCAGTCCATTATAGTTGGTAGAAATAAATGATAATACATATGTGTCACTCTATAGTTTATATTTCATTAAAACTGTATTTTTTAAATAAAGCTATACTTCTCTTTAGAGAAAGGTTTAATGTATAACAGCTGGCTGTATGAACAGAGCTGCCATAGGTCTTTCTTTACCACATTTCGTGACTTCTTCAAAGGCCATATCAAGTGGTTAACCTATAACATCCAGGTTTATATTAGCATGCTGTAGGGCGCTTGCAAAATGAGATCACCTATTGACGCATTTCTCTGAACATGTCCTTATTGCTGAGTGATGCGTGACTGTACTTAGCAAAAGTGACTGTAGAGATCTCCTCCTTTCTACCCTTTAAAGGCACAGGAAGTGGTAAGGTTCTACAGTCAGGAAAAGGAGTCTCACCACAAGCCTAAGTGATATCTTTGTCTTTAACTCGCAGTGTCCAGAACTGTGAGAAAAAGAAATCAATTGCCTTCCAGTCTGTAGTAATTTGTTATGGCAGCTGGATATATACAAACTTTGTCATTACTTTCTATACTGTGTGCTATGGTAGCAATTGGTGTAACATTTATACTGTTTTAGGTTTTATAAGTAATCTACATAGTAGTCCACACGTATGGGTTCATAGGTTATGTGCCAATATTAGGCCCTTTTTGTATCAGGAACCTGAACATTAAAAGGTTTCTATTAATGCAGGAGTCCTGGGATCAATTTTTCATGGACTCTAAGGGACAACAATATATTATTTCTTGACTTGGCTCTTAGTGTTATAGTAATCACTGCCGTGCCCCATCCCGTGTCTGAAAGGAAAGAACAAGCCAGAAGCAAATAAACACTGTTACTATACACAGCCTGGAGACCCCAAGGCTTAAGTTTTTGAGACATGGCCTTGAAAATTCTTTATAGCTATTTAATGGCAGTGGTATTTTGAAAAAGACAATTACATTGGAATTGACTTGAAAGAACTTACCCATACATGTTCAAAGGCAAAATTTACCATGCTCTTAGATACAAAAGAATGTTTTCTTTTTAAAACTATCTAAGGAAGTTCTGTGATATCTGATGCGATTGCTTTGACCCTAGGTGATTAATTTATCTTTTGTTATCTAAAAGAAATATAAAGGGGAAGGCCTCATGAAGCTGTCAGGTCAGGGTAGAAACAGCCAGGGAGAGGCAGTGAGGGAGAAGGTAGGAATGTGCTATTGGTGCTATCAATGTAGCAGTGCGGTGATGTATCACTGACAGAAACTATCTTTCAGCAGCATTTCTGCTAAAACTGCTTCTTTTTGCGCCTTGTGATATTGGGGGTGGCTATTGTAAATTTGTTTTTCCTTACATATGACTTGAAACTCTTCCACAGGGTGTCAATCCATCTAACTTTTAGTATTACTTGCAAGCCTAGTGCGAATGGCTCAGCGCTCAGTACAGAGCTGTCTTCCAGTCTCAGGAGCAGAGAGAATTTCACACATGGGAGATTGTGCTTACACAGTCTTGCCCAAGGCTCACAGTGTCTGTGCATGGCAGAGCCATCATGAACATGGCACTCGCCTGCCAGGGACAGTACAGTGATGGACTGGTCTCTGGGACATCCTTGGATGAAACGTTCTAAGGTATTCTCTCTATGTTCAACTCTGGGAAGGTCTGGACAACCCTATCTCTTTGGACCAAAGTCAACATTCTGGACCTGTCTGCTGTGTGGAAACGCACAGAGCAGGGCTTGCAGAACATATTGTGTTGCCTTTTTGGGTTGCTCCTTTGAGGTGGTTTTTATGAAGAAAAGGTTCAAATTAATGATGCAAAGCAGGTTCTTTGACCCTTGCTTTATCAGCACAGATTTCCACCCCAAATTAAGACAGGCTCTGGTGCCTGCAAACTCACTGCTTGGAGGAGGCGTCTCTTGCATAGCAAAGGCTCCATCTATTTCCATCTTAATGATGGATCCCCCTGCACCAGAGCAGCAGAAGCTCGTGTTTACCCCACACCGCTATCTGTGTCCAGATGATCCTTTATTCACTGAAGGCTTTTGAATGTGCATACAATACTATTTCTTTAGAACACACACTTTTGGGGCACAATTCTTGCCTTTGACAAATTGCAATGATAGTATTGCCAGATGGAATATAGACTCCCCAAGGAACTGTGGGGGACCGCGGAGGACTTTGCCAAGACAGCAAAACTTGCTCAGCTTGGAGCCAGAGGTGGTAGTCAGGAGTCAAACAGAGGCTGTACCGCCAACCCTGTACATTTATAAAAACCCCTTTTACAAAAGAATCCCAAGGCACCGTGCATTTAGACTTTTTAAAATGTCAGTGGTTAAGGACAACAGAGAGCTGGAGCAAACATGACCTTTAGTGTAGCCCTGAATACCGACAAGAGGAAGAGCGTGGATGCTTTTTATAGGGCGAGCATTACGCTTGCCACATTGTCTTGAACATGCCATTGTTCCAAATGTGAAACCCACCCTATGCCAGAGTTTTGTATTACTGTGTGCTAGAGGGACCTGATCCGAATTCAGCTACCATGTCTAAGATCCTTGCTACACGAAATAAAATTGTGATCAGGCAGCTAGTCCCTTTAAAGGCTGAAAATCATGGCTGGTCACTTTGTCCTTTTAGAACAAGATATAGCATAAATGCACCTTAATCATACAGTATTCCTCTGAAAATTCAGTATGGTTTTCTATTTTGTTTCCTTTTTTCCATGAAAAATGTTAATTTAAGATGATTGATTTCTTCATTCAAACCAAAGGCATTAGTTATTGATACTGCACATGTGGGAACCAGTAAGCTCCCCTCTTTCTGGAACTAAATGTGTCTGAATTTTTACCTAGGGCTGGATGATGGCTCAGCGGATAGAGTGCAAGTATAAGGACCTGAGCTTGTGCTCTTTGAACCCTCATCAATTTGGGATGGGTGTGGCAGCCAGCCTATATATAGTCTCAGTTCTTGGGAAACAGAGACAGGGACTGCCTTGGACATGTTGACTAGCTATACCAGCTAAATCAGTGAGATCTAGATTCAAGTGAGAGGTTCTGCTTTAGTATGTAGGTGAAGTTTCTAATGTCAGATTCTGGCCTCTACACACAATGTGCACACATGTGCATGCACAGTCACCCACACTCTCATGAACATGTATACATGTATACATACCCAACATACACACATGCAAAAATATTCACTTGTGCTTATAGAAACAAGAGTATAGGATGTTACAGTGTTGTTTCAATTCTAATGTTTCAGATTCACAGATGCTGAGATTTCAGAGTCATGATCTGCTTTAAGGTTTTAAAGAAAATGGTTCTAATACCCTCCCAAACGTCACCCATAAATTTGGCCATATATTGAATAAAATCACGGACTCGTCTGTCTGGTACTGTTGGTCTCAAAGGAACTCACTTGAGTTGTGTTGGTTGTAGTGTTTCATCACAGCAACAGAAAAGTAATTGATGCATGTATTATCCCCATTTGCCCCCCTTGGCTGACGCTGCAGAATCACTATAGAACAGGGATGTCTTTCCTGTGTCGTTTTCTAATAACACTGCAGAGACTAGGGGAAGAATTGATGAACGCCATGCCAGTCAGCAGACAGTTCTGAGTAAGTTATCCATTGCTTCATAAGATCAATCTCTTCACAAAGCTTAACCTCCCCCTCTCTGGATGACCGTGACGGATGGAGGGGCTCAGAGATGCTGTCTGGGTGATTTCATCCCTTTGCTTCCACATTTTATTCTTCCAGGATTTTCTTTGATTCATGTTTATGATTCATTATTTGATCTCCAGAATTATGAAAGTAGATTCATTTTCTTTCTAAATATAAATCAGAACTAATAGACAGCACTTTCCAAATGGCTCCAAATCCATCATCATCTGACTGGTGAAACATGAACGTTCTTTTAATGGATTATAGATACTCAAATCCTACACAAGATACACGGAATGCAGCAATGGGACAGATCAGCCGAGTTATCCATCCCTGGCCTTGATATGAAACTTATGATCTCCTTCCTGGCTACAGACTAAAGATATTAGAAGTCTATACTTTCTGCACTTGGCTGGGAGACTGCAGGTCTTCCAAGTAGCAAAGCAGTGGACTTCCAGTGTGTTCAGTCATGAAACATAAGCAGAACGGATACCAGTTGAGTTGTGTGCGTGCCCACGGTATAGCAGCAGCCCAGCAGAGAAAGCTCAAACCTCAGAAAACTGTTTCTGTTACTTACTGTGTCTTTAACTCATCAAAGCAAGTCATATGGCTAAGCCCCAAATCAGGAGGAGAGGACAGCAGTGCTGCCTTCCCAAGACCGGGTGCAGGGGTGACTGTGTGTTATCCTTTGCTCAGGTGTTGTTTGTTTTGTTTATATCCTATTTGACACAAGCTGTAACCATCTGGAAAGAGGCACCTTGGTTGAGAGAATATTTCCATTAAATTGCCTGTGGGAACATTTTCTTGATTGGTGCGGAAGGACCCATCTCACTGTGGGTAGTGCCACCCCTGGGCAGAGGGCTCCGAGTTGTATGTGAAAGCAGGCTGAGCAAGCCATGGGGAGCAAGCCAGTAAGCAGCACTGTTCCCCAGTCTCTGCCTCAGTTCCTGCCTTGAGTTTCTATCTTGATTTCCCTTCGTGATGGACTACAAAGCTGGAAGGTAAAAGAAATCCCATCATTCCCCAATTTCTTCTGGTCGTAATGTTGATCACAGCGATAGGAAGCACATGTCAGTTCATGGGAGGGCCATTCGTGACAAATGAGTCCATCGCTGCTTAAACTAGCACTAATCATGCTGCCTGAATTTATGTCTGCCACAAACTTTAATGAGGATATGATATTATCACTTTACAAAGAAATGGGCCAAATAGGGCTTAGTCACTTGCTGAAGATCTCACAGCTAACGAATGGCAGAGCTAACGAACGCAAAGAAGGTGGCTGACTTACAGGCAAAGGCAGGGGTTTCCCTGAAGCTATTGGGCTGTACTGAACAAATGAGAGAGACTATGGGGGCAGTTGTGAAACATTGTTTTTTGAGATCCATATGCATGCATGCCAAGGACACACTTGAGCGCGCGCGCGCGCGCACACACACACACACACACACACACACACACACACACAGAATTTAGAGAAGGCAAAAGGAAAGAGCAGTGTTCACACGAGGGAATACACTCTAGCGAATACTTGTCTGGATGGGACGATTCACAAAGAGTGTGGTGGCCCATTTCTGATTCCAACTGCCGTGAGTCTGAGATGGAAGAAATTTACTCTAAACACCCCAAACAAAACCAAAACCAAAACAAAGCAAAAAAAAAAAAAAGTCAACTAAACAAAACCCAAGGGAGAAATATAACAACTCGGAGAAGAGACAGGTGATGAGAAAATGGAGAAAGCTGAAATAATACCTTAGTATAAATTAGAAAATTGTGGTGGTGGTGGTGGTGGTGGTGGTGCTGCTGCTGCTGCTGCTGCTGCTGCTGCTGCTAATGATGATGACACAGTAGTGAACTGGTCATGCGGCTGGGATATAGAGCACTTATCTAACATGTAAGGCTCTGAGTTCTATCCCCAGTGTCTCAAACTGAAAAAAAACAAAACAAATAAACACAGAAAAAAATCTACACAGACTCACAGGAAGGAAACAACTGACCCAAGCAAGCACCCATGACTGTGGAGGAGGTAGGAGCCCCGAGGCAGCACTCAGAACATGATCAGAGTAAGACAGCAACTTACAAAGCCATTGAAAATGACTGGAAGAAAATTCCTAAACATAGATAAAGTCAGAGGGGTGCAACCCTGTCTTAGTTGGGGCTTCATTGCTGTGAAGAGACACCATGACCACAGCAACTCTTAAAAAGGACAACATTTAATTGGAGCTTGATTACAGTTCAAAGGTTTAGTCGTGGCAGGAAGCATGGCAGCATGCAGGTAGACAGTGCTGGAGAGATAGCTGAGATTTCTATATCTAGATAGGCAGGAAGAGAGAGTGACACTGGGCCTGGCTTGAGCATTTTAAACCCCTAAGCCCACCTTTGGTGACACACTTCCTTCAACAAGGCTACACTTACTCCACAATGCCATATCTCCTAATATCACTCCCTAAGCATTCAAATGTGAGTCTATGGGGACGGTTCTTATTCAAAATACCACAAACACAAACTTCGATTCTGAGAAAAATAAAAGAACAATAGAATGGGAAAATACTGGAAATCATAAACCAACCATATTTTAAAAGGCAAGAGAATATGTGTATTTAATAAACTAATTATTTAAGATACTTCTGTCTCTGTCTGTCTGTCTTTCTGTGCCCATGTGTGATTATTTAATATACACTCTAGACAAAAGAAATAATGCTTGACTATTCAACACTGAGTTAAAAAGAGGTCTATAGAGAACTAAAGAGGAACCTCTGACAACCAGGTCTCAGTGGAAGCGTCACCTACTTCAGGTTTTTCCACAGTAAGATTCATCCAAGGCTAGAGTTGCAATACAAAATCATAAAAACAACGATAAGGTCCCAGTAGTTAAATAATAAAGAATAGGAAATATAGAATAGGCTGCAAAGTTTAGAAACAGATGCTGTAGAGAATAATGTAGACAGGAACAAGTATCTCTTCATTCCAGACTGCACCTCGGCCTGAGAAGAGAACCAGTTTCACATGAGTATGCCCTGAGGAAGGAGTGAGTGCATTGAGGGCTCCTCACAGCCAGTCGTGGGAATTACTAACCTACTAACTTACCAGAGCACGGGTAACTCTGAGGCAGCTGTGGCATGCACGCACGCTCGCACGCTCACACACACGCATGTACACTTAAACCTACCCAAGCATGGGTGAGGGGTCATGAAAGCATCAATCCTGGGTCTCTCTGCCCAACCTACAGGCTTTCATACAGGAACTTCTCCACATTGTTATTGCCTGTATGACCTTGTAAGGACCTTGGGAATCTACAATTCTCTGATCTTCCTACATTTTATTCATTTGTAAGCTTCCTAAGCTTGGTGTATCATTAACTTCTTGGGTCTCAGGACCTCCCTCCTTTCTCTGGAAGGGAATGTTTCAGTCTGCAGGAAGGATGTTGTGGTTTCCAGCTCTGGGAGGTAGGCTGACCTTGTCCTTGGCCACACCCACTTTATGTCTTTTAAACGCTTTGTCCTTCTGACTAGATTTGCCAGAGTTGGCTTAATGTGTTGCTGTTTCAAGTTTTAAAACAAAGCCTGTGGTTTTGTTGGGAACGTCCACCATTGTCGTTATTGCTCTTCTGACATAATTGTGTTCTGCTTTTATTATTACTTCATTGCTTTGAATTTGTTATTTTTTCATCTTCCATCATCTTGACTTGAACGTTGATTTCATTTATAAGTAGTCAGTTTAATTTTAAGGCAATTTAGTATGCATTAAGGGTTCACTTTTCTCTGAATGGCGCTTTGTCAATATCCCATGGATTTTGAAAAGTAGGTGTTTTCTACTGTCGTTTATTCCCAAGTTATTAAGAACCTTCTTTTGTTTTTCTTTTATGCAAATTCAAATTTTTTGAGATGTTTATTCATATAGAAAAAATGCCGAAAAATGACAGCCTATCTGCCCACAGCCAAGTTTAACTGTGAATCTGTTTAAGAACGAAATTTTGCCCTTTTAAAGACATGAAGCAATAGATAAAGGTGAAACTCACCCATGTCATGCTCTCCCCCTCTTGCTGGAGGAGGCACACGCATGCCATTCATCCATGAATCCCCACACAGGGTGTGCTACTGGCCCATTGTTTTGAATTTATGGCATTTTCATAAGGCACAACTTAGCACAGTTTTACTCAATGCTAATATTTTGAGATTTTGCCACATATCTTGGTATTCACCAATCTTGCTCATTTAATCTATGTACACATAGCATTAATAAAGCTGAATTCTTAGACACTGACATTTATCGGGTCCAAATTCATTATAACCAATCTCATGGCAGGGAGGATCCTTCTATGGCTTCAGGTGGTATACAGCCGTCCCCTAATCTATGTGTCCTGAAATAAAGTCTCCCATAATAAGCTATTTCTAGTTAAACTGTATTGAATATCGATTCTTGAGTGTGTGATAGTTTCTCATATAGCCCAAGCATTCATAAACTTACTATGCATTTGAAGCCGGCTTCGACTGCCTGATACCGTCTGTGTGTCTATTTCCAGAAACCTGGGATTGCCATACCTGCTTCTTTGTGTGTATAGTAGACGTTGGGCACTGGGGCCTGTGGCTTGTGGATCAGGGAAGTATGGCTGGGCAGTGAGTCCCATGGATCCGCCCGTCTCCACCTCTTCCGCTCTCAGTTTAAAAAGGAGCGGTAACTACCATTCTTGCTTTCTTGAGGGTCCTAGGAATTGAACTCGGGCCATTATTTTGAAACAGGACCTTATGATCTCCTTACTGTCCTGCCTCTCCGGTGTAATGAGGTTACAGGCTTGCGCAGACCTTTTGTTAATTTTCCTCAAAAAACATTTACTAGTTTGCACTCCCACTAGCAATTCCCTTTGTCTCTCACCAACATTTGGCGCTGTCAGTCTGAATTCCGCTAGCATATGTTTAATTTCTACCCTGGCCCCTTGTTCTGTGAGTTGCTTATTAATACACTTTGCTGATTTTTTCCTATGGAATCTGCATTTCTCTTATAGAATTTTATTGTTCTTTGTATCTTCTGTATTCAGACACAGTGTTAGTTATATTGGTTTCAAATATTTTTTTCCACAGATGATTTATTTCTCTATAGTGAGATTCCACAAATCCTAAATGTTCATCTTATTGACTTCCTATTTAATAAAATTTAATTCTTTAGGAAAAAAATTAAAAAATTAGGAATTTAGAAAAAACTTTCCCATCTTATTTAAGCAATTATTTCTTGCTCTAATAATGTATGTTATGATGAATGACAAATGTTTTGCACTTTTAATGTTCAATTAATATTAAGATGTATGTTTCTTACATGCACATATATGTAGATATATTCACACACACATATATACATATATATGTGCATTTATATATGCTATGTGTGTGTTGATATAATTAAGTCAACCTTTTTGGGGTTAATTTTGATATCTGGTATGAGGTAGCCTTTTGGTCTTTGTGTGTATGAATGACCAGTTGGCTCATGAGTGTTTCTCACAGAAGTGATGTTATGATGTCAATTCTACCATATACCAAGACCTCATTTGCATATGGACCTGATGTTGTGTTGTTTTCTGTACTCATGGAATGCTACTACATCTTTGTCTCCCCACCCCCATCCCAGTTCCATCACTCTGGAATCATGTCCTCCGTTTCTTTTCTTCTTGAGTATTGTTCTGGAATACACTTAGACTTTTCGTCTTTCACATGAATTTTAGGGTCAGTTTCTCAGTACTCATGAGGAACGTTCCAGGAGACTGATTTTAACATGTAGCATATTGAACTAAGGTTTCATGCCACAAGGGGAAGAAGTCTTCCCTCCCACACTGAATACTTCTACAGAGACAGTCAACTGTTCCACGGTCTGTAATGTGACAGAGTTGCACTGTCACATGTCCAGACTCAGTTACAGTGATCACCAAGTCTTTGACTGTATGAATAGACCTCTAGCTTAGGAGAAAATATTTTTTTTTACACTGACACATACATGTGACTTTGGGCTTCAAATATCAAGAAACCAAGCTTCCTATAAAAGCACCGAACTCCTACAGAAAATTACACCCCTAAATGGAAGACTCTGAAAGAGTTGAGACAGAACTTGGATGTTTCCTAAGTAACATACTCCGTTGCCTTTAAGAGGCAGAGGAAGTTCAAAAGAATCTACAAGGTTGCTTTCATGTCCCTTTCTTCTCAATTTAAAGCAGAATCTCTCTATTTTTAGACTGTTGACTTGGGCTTTATTGATATTCCCTTTGATGCCATGGTGTTTCACTACAGCATCCCTACAAAGTGATGGACTGTGTTCAAGTGAGTACAGCTTGAGTGGCTATGAAGTGAAAGGAACATGATACCCAGCACTATTCCACACCTACTCTCCCCCTCTGCCTCAGTCCCATGCAACTCATATCAGAAGTTTAAATATCCCATTATAAATAGCAATGAATATTTAAATTAAATTTCAGGGAATATTTGCAAGTTATCTGAGTATTTCCTCTTAGATTATCAGTTTCAAGAAGGCAGCAAATCTCATTACTATGAGAGATTATACACATTATATCTATTTAGTGCTATGTATGGAGTAAGTTCTGTCACTTAATATTTGAGATTCATTGTCAGCAGAGGTCTTAGTGTTTGTAAAACATTGTGAATCAGTGGCTTCGTATCTCTAAGTCCTTATTGGCTCTACAGCAAGCAGCAGACAAAACTAGAGGACTGGATTGAATGCATTGGTGATCTTCAGAGCTACAATGCAAGTGTTAAAAAGCCAAATTTCAAAGAGCTGCCATATCCTCAAATATATATTTATGCAATTGAATAGTCAGATTTCTATCAAATGTCACTGTAGTGTTTATGCTAAAACACTCTTTTATTTTCTTCTCTAAAGTAATATTGTGGGACCCACTCCCATAAGGGATAGAGCAGACCAAATAGAAAGAGAGGATGAATCTTAAAGATACCTTAAGAAAACCCACAAAGCATAGCAGAAATGTGTGGAATGCTCAGGGAAGGGAGGTGGGAGCCAAATCCTCACCGTAGGATCTGATTCAGTGTATGCTGCAGAGAGAAGCCTCTGTCAATAGAGGCAAACACCAGCATATGTACAGTGCTTGGAAGCTGGTTGACTATTTCTTCTCAAATATCAAAATGGTGGTTCTACTTCCAGACTGAGTTTACTTTTAAATTTACTTGGAGTAAAATTCATTCTTTATGGTGTTGCTTCCCTAGATTCCATAGAAGCCAACAGATTCCTACAGTCACCTATCTAAATAAAGTCAGTGTGAATGAGCACACACACACACACACACACACACACACACACACACACACACACACACTGTCAAGGGTTTTCCTAGCTTCCACACACAAAAGACCAGAAAAGCTATTGAAAAGAGTATAATTGTGACCTCGTTAACATTCCAGAGATCTCCAAGGGCACAGTCAGATTGTCCCACCCCAGAGACCTTCCCTATTGTCTCAATGACAGAAATTTATATGCCTGCAGTGCAGCTCTGTACCTCAGCCTCATTTAAATTATTGTTTTGGTGACTCGCTCTTCAAGTTGTGGTGGGACTCCTTGTCATGAAAATTTGTGCCACTGAGATAAATATTAGTGAGTTAAATTTCTCTACCTTTTTTGTTAACTCCCTTATAAAGAGAATATGCCACCAGCCTATAGAAGGGCTCTCTCCAAATGCTTTCAAAGAGCTTTAAAATGATATTAGATGGAAAGTTTACATTATATCATTACTTTTTATGTAAACCTGCACAGTCACAACCAAACATGTTATTAGTTTTTTGCCAAAAATTCCACAGTTGAACTATTTTCAAATAAATAACATGGAGATCTTCTTATAATGTTAATGCAAAACCTGATGTTTTAGCAACTTGAAGCCTGCTGCTAGTTCAATATCTATTAAATAATTTTAACATTCCTATTGGACTTTTAAATATGGTATTATTTATCTATTGGGGACATCTAGGGGGAAGTAATGCACAATTTGTATTTAGCTCCCTAATCACTCATTGTTTGATGTGGCTTGTTCATGCATGGGGTGGGAATCCTTATTCTACCCCACTCATCCATAAACTTACATGGGTCCTCTGCAGGGAGTGAAGTTTCTCCCTGGCCATCCATACACTCTTGGAACAGGAGATCTCAGCCAAAGCAGTCTTCAGGGAAAAGAACGTGTCTACCTTCCCCTTGTCACACGACCAGCAATTTCCATGTAGGTGGCAAGAATCTCTCCGTATTGAGAGAAGGAGACGAAGGCAGTCTGGACTCACCAGCTGTTAAACGTCTAGCTGAAGGGACCTGTGTGACGCTTCATGTGCAAGCCAACAGTTACTCATCCAGCTCTAGTGAGCGAGCCCCTCTTGTATTGGTAAACTTTGACCTCCAAAGTGCTCAGGTTCGTCCTGGGGTTCTGTTTGTTCAGGACGAAGAGTAAACTGAATTCAGTTAGCTCTCCTACAAATACAATTGAACCAGAAGGGCAGCCCTTGCTAATCCTGGTAAAGCAACAGGGGAATACTGTACTTCAAAGTGCTGTTGTCCCTGTAAAGATATTATCTCAGAGATGGCTTCTGGGAACACGTTTAATCAATCTTTTATTGCCTCTTATATGAATGGGGTTGGGGCTATGAGTTTGCACGAGGTTTTGATTGTAAGAACTCTTGAGGGGCAATACGGTTATATTATACGTTTTATGCAGCAATAAGTGGTAAATGTTATACCAAATAATGGGACACATGATTAATAGCCCATAAATGTCCACTTGGCACGGGAAGGTTCTTTGTAGGGAAGTGTCTATTTTCCACTGAGAATTGAGTCTGTGTTAAGCATCACTGAACATAGCCAGGAGATTATATTTTTCAAAAAGGGAAGACAAAGGCATACGGTGGTCATGAGCCACTGAGGTGTGGCCAACCAAAAGCCTGTGCTCAATTTCTTCTGCTCTGTTAGAAATTTTATCTTTTCCCACATAAAAATGTCTGTCAGTGTCTGGGGGCGTGTGTGTCTGTGTGCCCATTTGAACTTCAGTGCTTCCTGAATCTCAAAGGAATCATGTCACTAGTACCCGATGAATGGTTAGAAGCAGGAGGTCTGCCTTCACAGAGCTCACATAGACCAAGTCAGCAAGTGGGGAGATTCCTCATATATGTTCTCAGATGTCGTACTAAGACCACTTCCTGCTGGAGAGACATTTTATAGAGTAAGAAAGGCAGTCCTTGTCCATTGAGACTAGAGAAGAGCAGGTGACAGCCAGGTCCCTCTAAACTTGGCTGGTGTGTTCCTGATTTTTCTTGTTGCTATGATAAAAAAAAATCTGACAAAATCAATGTAAGCAAGGGTTTCTGTTGGCTCCTGGTTTGGGAATACAATCCATTGTTATAGGAAGGTGTGTCTTTTGAGAGTGTGAGGCAGCTTGTCACCTTGTGTGCACACTCAGAAGAAAAGGGTATGTGGTAGGGGAAAGGGAGGAAGAGAAGAGAAGGAGGGGGAGGGGGAGGGAGGCTGATCCTTTATTGCTTTCTCCTTTTTATTTAATTTGGAATCCCGACCCACGGAGTGCTGCTGTCTCATTCAGGGAGATCTTCCTTCCTTAGTTAATCCTCCATGACGTACTTAGAGATGTCTCCTATGCAATTCTAAACCTGCGAGTTGACAGTTGGCTTGACCTTGGTTTAGATTTGGGAAGAGCTATCTAGAATTAGAGCTTGGACTTGATATATAAGAGTAAGACCACAGTGCTAGGCAGGAGAAACAACCCCATTTCTATTTCCTTTTAAGTGAACAAGTGTCGAATAAATTAAAACATTTCAAAATCCAGCCTGGGTAAGTGAAGCATACATGCCCAAGAGCTTAGATTTTATGGGAATGAGAAAACTTCTGAACCACAGAAGTAAATGCACAGGGACACCAGGTGACCTTTGACCGGATTTAGTGCATGAAGTTAGGAAAACACAATCTCCTTACAGGTGGGCTGACTGCTGACATGCCATCAGAGGCCACAGAAAGCCTTCTGTCTCAGTCGCCCTCATGGAGTACTGGTGTAAAGCCTGGAGATTCTTCCGAATTGGTTTTCTTTGTTCCCTCCTATTAGATGATTACCGAGCACTAATCTAGAGATGTCTCCACTGTCAAAGATGTGGAAATTAGTGTACTTTCATGATTTCATCCCAAAGAGGAAGTTATTGAAGAGAAGAACAAGTTTTCCTTCAGTAGGGCTGCCTTTCTAAAGAATCTAAGAAAGAGTTTTACAGGTATGATGCACTTTCTCAATTAGAAAAATAGCCTGCCAGGACATAGATGCCAAAGTCTGTGATTAGAAGATTCCATGTTCAAACCAAAGGCTGAAAGGACCGAGAAAACAAGATGTCAGGCCACAGTAGGACGAGTGTAAGATCAAGGCTAAGACCTGGATGGCAAAAGAACAGCCAGTATGGCTGGGGATAATAGAGCAATGAAGTCTAACACATGTGTGCCAGCCCAAGACTCAGAGACCCAAGTTACAGCCATTGAAGGAAAGCCCTTTGTATTGTGCCTTTGCAGTAAGGGGTCAGGAAAGGGTAAAATTTATTCAAACGCTTTTTAATGGAAGAAAATAGTTGTCCATGTTAAAAAGAATTACAGGATGATTGGTTGTGTACATGCTAAACAAACATCATAAAGTATGTTACAGATCTACATGGTATAAGTCAATCTTTACACGGCCTCTTCAAACAACAGACATGTAAACATAGGAGTGTGAGAGATTGCTTCAGAAGAAACAGGCCTGTGGTGTGTTTATAAAAATAGGTCCTACAGAAAGCACTTTGTGATAAGCAAAGGAGCAAGCTTTCTTCTTCTCATGAGAGAACCAAGATTTATATCTATCAGTATATATAACATGATGACTTGTATGTAAATTTATGTTATGAGAATTTACAAATATAAAAATGCTATTTTTGTATGAGTCACTTTATTGGTTCATTGAATTTAGGGAAAGGCAAAGTCTTAGACCAGATCGAATCAATGTCTGTCCCCTGCATAGATTCACACACCACACTTCAGTCAGGTCTGGTCTGTATATACTTCAGAGATCCCATAAGTTAGAATAGAATAGTATAATTATTCTTGCCAAATGTCCTCATAGTCATACTCAGTCTGAAGCACAATGCATTCCTCACATGGGTTAGAACAGGGATGTAAACAAACCTGTGGGATTGCTAGTTGCACTTGAAATTATGTGCAGTGCATAGACTTGATTAAGAGGAATGATTTTAGTACAGGATTATGTATTTAGCATACTATATTTTGTCACTGCTTGAGCTTATTAAAAATGTTTACTTTATGAACTTTCTTGTATAAACACGTGGCAGGCTGTGTTACTTCTGAAGCAATTTCACACATCCTGTGTTTACATGTCTACTATATGAAGAGGTCACGTGAAGGTAAAGATTGACCTATACCATCTAGGTCTGGGATGTACTTTGTGATGTTTGTTTAACAGTAAGATACTTAGTGACTCAGTTCTCAGGACATGTCCCTATTGAGAGAGAGAGAGAGAGAGAGAGAGAGAGAGAGAGAGAGAGAGAGAGAGAGAGAGAGAGAAGAATATGTCTGGCAGGGATGATTTGCTCCCTCATAGGATTATGGGTACTGTCCTTTTTTTTTTTCCTTTTTCTTTTTTTTTTTTTTCTTTTTTTTTTTTTTGGAGCTGAGGACCGAACCCATGGCTTTGCACTTGCTAGGCAGGCATTCTACTACTGAGCTAAGCACTGTCAAAAATGAAGTTATGTTGGAAAGGAGTGGTCAGGGAAGATTTGATGGTGTAGTCAAGTCCTTTGTCCGATCTGTCTTCTTTTATCCTTCAGTTTATTGAATAAAGTTATCTAATCAATGTGCTTTTCAAAAACATCTAGACTGGGTTTTAATCAAATAATCTGGGCCTAACAGCCTAGTCAAGTTGATGCATAAAACTCTCCAATGTTATAGACCACCAGAGTGGATCTTCACCAGAGGAGTGTCAGTGGCTGCATTTCAAGGGATGATCTTGTTAATTTCAATCCTTCATCTCACTAGCTTAAGAAGTCAGTTTTTCTTAACACCTTGAGAGGTTTCCTGCTTTAAAGACAGACATTTAAGTGAGATGTCAGTCCACGAACTGGAAGAATATTTGTCACGCACATGAAAATTCTTACCAGTGGCATGGCTAGGACAGGCTCTCTAGATAGACACGTTGACTTACAAGTGAGGGTGAAATCAAACAGCTGCTAAATGAAGAATCTGATACCAGGGACTAGACAGTGGCAGTGTGTAACGGCCCGAAGTTAAGACAAGTTAACATACTGATCTTCACAGAGAGAGCCATAGCACCAGCAGCTTGGAAAGATACTGATGCTTATCTTTGGCCATCACCACTTTCCTGGCAAGGACTCATCCATCAAGACCCCTCCTCTTCCCCATGCTTCTAAACATACCTACCTTCTGACTGGTACTCTCTCAAATGCTCACAGACTTCACTGTGTAAACGTTGCAGGTCTGGTACGCATTCTCTTGTTCTAAGACAATTCTGCCCAATTTTCTATCATCAGAGATCAAGATCACTCCCCACTTATTATGCTTTTGTGATAAGATTAGTTGTGATAGCTTAACATTTGCTAGATAACAGAGAAGTTGAAGAATGAACAAATATACATTCTATTCTCTAAGTCCAAGGTAGACTCAAGAAGAGGGGAGACTTGATATTAGCACTTGATAGGTATAGGCTCAGATCTTTTTTTGCAAGGTCTATCTATAAAATGAAAGTTTTGAGGTTAATGCCCCGGGAATTCTGGGAATTAAGATAATGCAGATATACACTGGCATAGGGATAACTACAGTTCTCAGCTTTTGTCTCTTCATTTACTTCTTATGCATATTCAAGCACAGAGAATAATGGAGAGATTTGTTCTTTTTTTCTAGTTTTAAGAGGAAAATATTTGACAGAAAAACAGCCTTTGTGCATGACAATAAGAGTCACAAAACTCCACCCAGGCTCTTAGAAACTCTAAGACAAGTAGTTGGTCAGCCACTGAGTGACGGTTTCCAGTCCTGATATAGGTTTAAGACATGTTGAACAGGGACACTAAATGCTGAGCGAGCCCATGTCTGAAAGACAAGGCTGTCCTAATGAAGGTTGTGGCAGGTGGTTAACAGGAGAGAAGTCATCACGTTAGAGATTGGATCTTCCAATGGAGTAGGCACATAACAGTGCAAAGTACTATTTCCTGTGTTTGTTGTAGTCCTTGCCTTCCACGTTTGAGGCAATGAATTAGCACTAAGGTTTCCAGAAGATGGATATAGATTTATGAGCACCTTCTATAAATGAGGGACTATGACTAGGTTGAGATATATGATGGCCTGGCTTATGCACTGATGTTAGCTCGTGAGAGCTGCACAACCTTTGACGCTAACTTGATGGCTACAAACTCCAGTTTCCTTGTATTAATAAGTAACTTCAAGGCTGTAGCTATGATCAAGTAACACAGACTCTGAACTATTCAAATCTTTGACATTCAAATATTCAAGTGTCAGTTATTGTCATAACTAACTAGCTTTGCAATTGAAAATTGAAAATAGTATAAGTGAATTTCTTTACACTTCTGTAATTCTTGTCATTTGGGATAAAAAATACCCATTAAGCTTAATTAATAATGTATGTGTTAAAACTTATGAAATATAAATATATACAATATATAATGTAAAATATATTTGTAAATGTATTAAAAATATATCTGTTTATACTACATTCTACATATTTCTCCAGTTTGGATTGCATTATAATGTCTCTTGTTTTAAGATATGAATCCCACAGAAGCTTAAATGTTGTATATTCCTTTACTGTGCTTAGATGACTGTACATAAAGAATCATAAAGAGTAGGATTTACTGTGGTCAAAGGGAAAAAGAAAAGGTTATCTGAGGGATCAGCATCTTTACTTGACCTTTATTTGACCTTTACTTGACCTGGACCCTGTGGTCTTGGTTTTAGCCAGAAGACGCAGTAATTATTATGAGCAATTCATCTTCCTAGTCTTTTTCTTGGGGAGATGGGGATGGTGTAGGAGTTGGGTGGGATGGGGTGGGGATTAGGGTGAGGTGAGGTTGTTTATAAAGACAAGGGTGGCCCCCTTCATCAGGCACAAGGGGGCGATTCTATTGCTAACCTAAGGGTCTGTCGCCTTGGACTTGTTTCGTTCTCTCCTAGAAGTTGTGAAAATATGTTCAATTTCTCAGTCACCAAAAACTAGTTAGCACATTTAATTAATATATATTTTTATAGTTAACATGCAAAAAAGAATGCATAGCTATTCCTGCCAGAGTGGAGTGTGCAGTGTTTTTCAAGGGGTTGGGGAACGTCAGAACAAAATACTAATTTTAACTTATCTAGACATATGAAAGGACACCTCTAAACAATGAAAAAACAGGTATAATTATTTTTTTGGAAGTTTAACTCTGTGTGAGTAATGCATGCATGCACAAACACAACATGTAAACACACAAGAGAACACGGTGAGACATACAATTTCCAGGTTTAAAGGTTGCATGTCTGACCCTGCTAAGGTGGCCAAGAGTATGAGACTAACTAGGTCTGAGGCCCTTGGGAAAATGCACTATTATTCTACTAAAGGAACCCAGTAATTAGATGACTTTTAATGACATTCTGTTTCACTTATCAATCAGAGCACTGCCCAGCCCTCTTCAGAGAAGCTTCTCGAACTAGGTAGGAATTAACATAGGGACCTACAACTGGACAGTGTGTGGATGGCGAGAGACTATCCACTTAGTCTTAAATGGGGTGTCTTCACCAAGCCCCTCCCCTCAAGGCTCAGGATCTATGTAAAAGAAAAGGCAGAAAGGTTGTGAGAGGCAGAAATGGTGGATGACTCCAAGGGAACAGTGTCTTCTAGACGGAGCAGGACTGAGTGTATATGAACTTACAGAGATATGACAGAACAAATAAGACCTGTACAAATCAAACAAAATACCAGCCATGAGAAGAAACGGACACAAAACTCTATCCTAACCAAAACTCTATTTACAATTGAACCTGCTGGGAAGGGGAAAATCTTGTTTTCCTAATAGAATGGCACTGGCTATATCAACAGCACTCCAGCCCCATGTGTAGAGGTAGTTGGCCAGCATACAACATAAAACACAATCCATATTTTATGGGTTTTTGTCTTATTAGTTTTTAATTTTTATTTGATTTTTATTAATTTTATGTCGAGAGGGGGGAGAGGGAGGGGGGGAGGAGAGAGCATGAAGTTGAATTGAATGGGTAGGGAGGTGGGAAGGATCTGGAAGGAAGTGGAGAGGAGTTATATAATCAAAATATATTGTCTGAGAGAAACTTTAAATAAAAACAAATTAATATTTAAAAAGTTGATGGCTCAGTTGTCTATAGCGATGTTCCTGCCCACCCTTTCCTCATCTCTTTATGTGGAAGAGCACCGTCTTCCCTACATCCCCCTGCCTATATCCCCTGGGGCGCGCTGGGGGTTTCATGTGTTCTCCTTTAGTCTTGTTCTTCCCATGTGGAGTTCTTGAAACAGTCGGGTGCATGTGTACATTCCTCTCCCCAGTTTAAAATGCTCTTTCTGTTTTATTTTTGTGCACATATATGAAGGTCAGAGGTCAACCTAAGGTATCATCTTCAGGATGTTGTTCCTATCATGTTTTGAGGCAAGGTCTCTCACTGTGCTAGAGTGCACTAGGCTGGGCCAGTGAGCCCCACAGGTCTAACTGTCTCCATATCCCTAGTGTAGGGATGGCAAGGTCATGCACAAGCGTCTGCCTTCTTTTCTTCAGTTCTGGGACTGAAATTCAGGCGTATGCAGGAAGTTCTGTATCATCAGACCCATCTCTACATTCCTGAAGGCTTATTATTTTTTAACTATCTTATTGTAAAAATAGTTTGGTATTTGACTTTTAAAATATGCCATTAGACTTTTTCATTGCTTTATTCTACCAAGTCATGACTTTTACATTTTATTCAATATTCCATCACATCTCTAGAACATAATTTATTTCATCCTTTCCACATTATTGGACTTTAAAAATTGTATTCAATATTCTGCACTTTAAATGTTGTAAGAACATTATATATCATAAATAATGCTGCCATAAACATCCTTGTGCATATGAAACAAATGAATACAACCCCAGAAATATATTGTCTTTGCAAAGTATGTAGTTTATTTTCCCGTGAATAGTAGAAGGCTACCATTATACATTGTTTACACCAATTGCAGGTAGCAGAGTTAAAACCCAAACTTGATTTCATATCAGAAAATGCTACCTTATGGTTTGTTTGAATTTGCAGTTCAGGAAAGTAGTAAAAATTAAATTTTCTCACTTTCTTTTAACAAGATGTGGAATTATTGTTAATGAGTTCTGTGGTTTAGTGAATTGAAAACAGCAGCAGTCTCCCCTTTGTATCTCTTTATTTTTAATTTTCACTATGTATGTTATACTTTAAAACAAAAAATCTTTATGAACATGTGTATAGATATATATGCGTACATGTATATATGTGAAATTTAAACAAAATAATGTAATTTCCTATGCACAAAATTCCAAAATAGCCTTTCTAGTTCTTTGTGTCTTTTTAAAAAAAAAAACACTTTTCCCTCTTCTCAACTATATATAATCACCAACTTGAAATTTGAGTTAATTGGGGCTTTGCATTTTTTATTTTTATGTATTTATTTTTATTTTATTTTATGAGTTGTTTTTTCTTCTTGTTTTTTATTTGTTTATTTATTTTTTTGCCTACACAGGATGAGCATACAGTGCCTGGGAATGCCAGATCCCCTGGAACTGGAGCTACAGATGTTTGAGACCCACCATGTGGGTGCTGGGAACTGAACTCAGGTCCTCTGAGAGAGCAGCCATTTTCTTCACTGCTGAGCCACATCTGCTGCTCCATGTTTTGCTTTTGTGATAGCTAAAAATATTTACACAGTAAATATCACATTTAATTTTGCATGCTTTAAACTTTGTAAACATAAGATTATATTACATGTATTGTGATATATTTATTATCTGTATGTCTATCATCTATGTATCCATCTATCATCTATCTATCTATCTATCTATCTATCTATCTATCTATCTATCTATCTATCTATCTATGTATCTATCTATCATCTATCTATCTATCTATCCATTTATGCAACCATCTATCCATCCATCTACATCTGTCAATCTACCATATATGTATGTGTGTGTGTGTGTGTGTGTGTATGTGTGTGTGTGTGTGTGTGTGTGTGTGTGTGTGTGTATACTTAAACAGTCTTTTTTTCTTTTTAAGTATCTATCCATGTCTGCATGAAGCCTCAGGGCAGTCACATCCAAGGCTTCATCTTATTTTAAACACTGGAACATTCACGTTGTTCTGTTCCCATAAACAGTGCTTCCCACATGCCATCGGGGTGATTTTCATCTGGAGTTAGGAGCTCTGCGTTTTCTTTAGTTATCTTTTAAGGGACTAGATAAGTGTGGCGTTGGAATGGCTGCGGCATCCTCCCCTGCTCATGTGCATCTTACTGACTTTACCAGACTGCGGTTCAAGTTCACTGTGGATCTTATCTTCATCTGTGCTGCGTAAGCATTCAGTCATTCCCTCTCATTGCTAGAAAATGGGTTGAGATGCCATTGCATCAGGGACTCAGTTTGTGTCTGTGGATGGAGGAAAGAAAATACAACCTTTTTCAATGAAGAATCTAAAGGTCAGGTGATCGGGAGGAAACAGAGCTCATCTGTGAGTGCGATCTGTGCTTGTGGAGAAAGTGGGGGCAGGTGCTCAGAGTCCTGCTACCCTGCAGTCATCAGAGAAGGGACAGGGCAAAGAAAGCCATCTGTGGCTTTCCAAAATGGCGACTCTAGGGAGAAGTACATTCAGCTTGTGTTTTCCTCTGGAAGCTTGAGCAGATATGAGCTTGAAGGAGTTTCCTGTGGTCCTCTATAGGTGCAGGTGTCAATCCTCGCCAGCGCTCAGAGAGTAGGACAGGCACACAGGGGCTCCATGAATCTTACCTGACTCAGCTCCAGAATAGCCACTATTTTGGTTCTGTCACCCACCGTTCATCTCTCCCCTTCGGCTTTCTTGTCTTAAGAGCATTTTTCTATTGTTTGCATTTTACTATTGGTTCACGTAAGATCTTTATATATTCTAAATAAAAGATGTATGTTTGCTATACCTAGAATCACAGGTTCTGGGCTCCATGGAAAGTGTTAAGTATGGGTTCCATTTCATGGAACAGGCAAGCTTTGAATAAAAATTTAAAAACTGGTTGGTTAACCCCATAATTTTATGACACAGTGGCACCAGTAGGCATATTTTGCCAGGTAGGCTATTATGATATTTTTCACACTTAAAAAAATCTGCGTATGTCTTCAGTTGGCTCTATGTATCTTCTCTGAACACAAAAAATAATATTAGTGAATGAAAATGGAGGTTTGGTTGAGGAGGAGGGTTTTATCAGAGATAGGAGGAGAGGACAGCCAGATGCATCTGGAAGGGTGCAGGCCGAACAGGGCCAGAAGAAGAGAAAGAGTGAGAAAGAGTAAAAGAGAGGGAAGTGGAGAAAGGGCAGAGTGAGCAAGAGAGGAACGCAGGGCCATGAGAAGAAGAGAACCAAGAGATTCAGGACAAAAGCGGGCAAAAAGAAAAGACAACCACAACCAAGAAGGCAGACTGCGGCAATGGCGGGTTTTACTAGCATTGCTAGCTGGTAGAAGGGAAGCGGGGCTCTGAGGTTTAGGGACATGGCAGGGAGAGAAGAGCAGAGACGAGCCGCAGGTACTGGCTGAGTCTAGAGGCCAGCATGAACTTCAGTGTGCTAACAGACATCCAGCTCGCCCTGGTTCCTTGGAGACCTGACAGTATCTTTGACTTAGCACTTAGCACTTCCGGTTTTGCTTTGTCTTTGTGCTGACTGTGTTTGCTTTAAGGAATTTTTCTCTATTTGACTATTATGTCATCCTACATCTTGTTTGTAGTTTTGGTCATCATGTCTTTATTTTATATACATAGTATATATATTAAATGCACATATTTATATATAAGTAATATAAATTATATAATATGTACTATATCATGTATATATACATATTATATAATGCACATATAATGCATCAGGTATGTATATACTGTGTATATATGTAATGTATATATAGTATATAATAATGTAATATATATAATGTACACACACACACAGAGAAGGATCTGGTTAAAGAATTCTCCAGATCTACAGGCCCCCTCTCTTCTCCACTGACTTACCTATGACTTAATCTGTGAAGAGATTGAACTTCTGTATGGCATTGGTCGAGGTGATGTATTTTGACTTCCTTGCCTGTCCAGCCACATCAAGCTCTCTTTCAGTATAGCAAAGTCCAACCATCCTGTAGCTCACTAACTTCTGGTGGAAAATAGCATGTAGGAAATTTCATTATATTTATGTGTGTGTGTGTGTGTGTGTGTGCGCGCGTGTGTGTGTGTGTGCGCGCGTGCGTGTGCGTGTGTGTGTGTCTGCGTGTGCCTGTGCGTGCATGTGTGTGTGTGTGTGTTGCACGCACACACACATGCGTCTGTGTATATGTGTATATGGTGAGTACTGGGTGTGTGTAGAGTCAGAGGACAATTACTGGAGCCTAGGGATTGAATGCAGACTATCAGGTATGGCTGTACATGGCAACTTCATACTAAATTTATTAATAAACTCATCAACTTTCAACAATCTCTAAGACTGGAAGAAAACTTCCTATCTTTAAAGAATCACTTTGCAATTCTTTCTATATTGTGTTTCTTTAAGATCTTCCTTCTAAAGGTTATCCTAATTTTCACGTGAATACTTGGTGACCATGTAGGTGTGCCCTGCGGAAGGTTTCCTGCTGCCATCGTGATCTGTTAGAAGGCCTCTCTCTGCTGCCCTTGCTATTGCTCTTACACACAGGAAACATAAATGTTCTCATTAATTCTCCTATATAAACTCTGTTAGGGTTTTTCCACTGGTAATCATTCTATCTGTAAATGATACTTTCAATTACCAAGATTTGCTTTAGAGTTCATTTTTTGATATACAATTGTTTGAAATGTAAAATAGGTCTCAGGATAAATCACCAATTAAAGAACTTACAGAGAAACTCCATGTTCTTTCCTTATACATGACTTTTACTTTAGTTTTTTTTTTTTTTGTCTTCAAAAATCTCCCCCACATTCTCAGGTACACTACAATATACTACCTCTTCTTTCCTGACTCTTTCATTTTCCTCTCCCAAAGTTTCACTGGCTGCATGTGGTGGCTCATGCCTATCCCCCTGCACTAGGAGACTTCCATGAGCTCAGGGTCAGCCTCCAGAGTGACCTTAGAGATGATCCTACAGCAGTGCATAGTATTGTCTCCTGTTCTTTTAAACAGTTGTATACTATTCCATTGTGTGTCTGTACCATAGCATATTTGGTCTATGGTTACATTTTCTATTGTTCTAGTAAATAGTTCGAATCTATAAACTTCTTTTGAACTTATGGGGGTTTTATAATTGAGGATTGTGTACTTGAGTAGGGTTACTGAATCAAAGACAGATGCCGGATTTTGTTGTGTTTTGTTCCAAATCACTCCTGGGAGGCTTATATCCACACCAATGACTAGTGAGACTCCACAGCCTGAACAACATGGTGTTGTGTCAAATGTTAGACTTCGTGTATCAATATGATATATGAAAAATAGTATCTCACAGTAGTTCTAATAGGCATTTCTTTTGGCATAAATAATACTGAAATATGTTTCTTTCTGTCTTTAGAGTTTTATAGTATCATGGAAACATTTCTATTTCTTTTTTTCCATTTTATTTGGATTTCAGGACACCTCTAAACTTAAGTTATTTTCCAGCAATTCAGGAATCGTTTTGACACTGTATCATTGAATTTCCATTTCCACTATTTCCTTTTATTTCTTCCTAGAATGAATGATTCATTAGGGGTTTTCTTATTTTTCCACATTGCTTGAGTTCTCTTCTCTCTCTACTTTCCAGCTGAGTCTTCCCAATATTCTGTTTCTTTTTAAAATACAAAACAATTGTGTGTGTATAAGTGTGTGTGTGTGTGTGTGTGTGTGTGTGTGTGTGTGTGTGTGTGTAGAGTTCAGAAGATGGCAGATCCCCAGAGCTGCACTTAGAGACGTTTGTGAGCCATTTGGCATGAGTGCTAGGAACTGAACTTGGGTCTTCTTACCGGCCCAGCCGTATCTCTAGCTCCTTGCTTCTGTGTAATATCTCCCTCAGTCAAGCTTGACAGTACTGTAGGTTGAGAATGAGCTTACTTTGTCTTTGTCTAATGGTCAAGTGTCATGTCTGACATCCTGTAACAAGAGAGCACTAACTAGAAGAAATCCCATCTCTCTTTGATCACCGTGCTGTAGCCGTGGGAACCTCAGAAGGATGACCCCGGACTCAGAGTGAGCTTTCTGTACGCATTGCTCCAGCAAAGTGTGGGCAGCTACACAGAATGACGGTCAGACAAAAGGGTCTGATCGAATGTCAGACCCAGCAAGTCAAGTCCCATCTGCTTGGATGCTTAGCCCTCTTCCTTCTGGGTTGGGAAAGACCCTTTCTAGACTGCAAGTCTTATATCTTACGTCCAAACAAAGCAAATCAGAGAACACCTCTGCTATAGGAAGGTGAGGACTGGAGAGAGAGATAGGACAGTGTGTTTAGGTTTTAGAGATGACTGAGGAAATGTGCTTCAGATTGCTGTGGCTTGTGGGAATGAAGGAGGGTAGACAGACAGGCAAGGGATGGTCAAGGAGAAATGTTGTTTCTTTGTTAGCTTCTATTTTATGTTACCATTTCTTGAGTCCCAATATCTACACCTTCAAGTAGACCAGTAAAGCGCCTTAGATCTCTGCATATGTGAAGATGCTCCTGTTCTGGTTGTGGGGATTGCAGTATCTGTGGCCTTTGCAGATCCTGGAGGATGTTTCTCAGGTGATTGTCAACCATGATGATGTGCCTCTTTGTTTTGTTTTACTCTTTGTTTATGAGAGGATGGCTCTTGAGAGACCTCATGTAGAAAACTGAGCCTAAAGAGAGCCATGTATGGGCCATATGTGCATGCTTTGATGGCTGCCTGGGGACTGTATTAAAGTAAAATTTCGATTTGAACATTTCCAGGTCACACACATAATACCAATTCTAGGTACAGCTCTAAGCCTGTTGTCAGGCATCCCTAGAGGACAAATGGCTGCTCACTCCTTTATGCTGAGCCAATGATGAAATTGACATGTTGCCTTTCAGGGATGTTTTTCCCCCAACTCGTCCATTCAAAATATCACTCAGCTCACATGTGCTATGTTTCTGTAGTATCTGGAAAACTCCCAGGGCCTCCCTAAATCGTGCTGCTTTCTATGAAATCATCTTGACCCTCCATTTCCACCATCCTCCATCTTCAGCATAACCTTGCTTTCAAAAAAAATCACTTTTAAAATTCAGTCATACATCTTTTAAGTTGAAGTCCCCTTAAGCAGAATACACACAAGTGATAAGTCTGCCTCATGATGTATTTGGATAAAATACAGTCTTGTTAAGTTCAGAGTGTCCCTCCCTGCTTCCTTCTTCTCACCTGGGATACAACAGAGCAATGGTGCTGGGTGACTGTGCTGTCCATAAGGACTATACAGATACAGTGTTGAATGAATGGAACCACCAGACAGAGAATGTGCAACACATCATTCCATGTAGAAATCAACCTTCCTAATGCTGCAACCCTTTAATACAGTTCTTCATGTTGTGGTGACCCCCAACTATAAAATTGTTTTTGGCACTATTTGATAACTGTAATCATGCTACTGTTATGAATAGTAATATCAATATCTGGTGTGCAAGATATCTGATATGTGACGCCTCTAAAAGGGTCACTCAACCCCCAAAGGAGTTGTGGTCGACAGGTTGAGAACTGCTAATGTAGGCCAAGTGTATGCATATGTACACATAGGCACAGGCACAGAAGTGCACACACACACACAGACACAGAGAGAGAGAGAGAGAGAGAGAGAGAGAGAAGAAGAAGGAGGAGGAGGAGGAGGAGGAGGAGGAGAGAGAGAGAGAGAGAGAGAGAGAGAGAGAGAGAGAGAGAGAGAAATGCACATATAGGCACACACACACTAACAGACACATGAACACACAGGCAGGCACACACACACACAGAGACACACACAGGCACACACACAGAGGCACATACACACACAAACAGGCACATGAACACACAGGTGACACACACACACTAACAGACACATGAACACACAGGCAGGCACACACACACACACACACACACAGAGGCACACATACACATACACAAGAGCAGTCCCCTCTTATGCTTTGATCACTCTCATAATCTAACTTTGGAGCACACTCTGCACATGTGGTTACCTATCAAAGCAAACTTCTGCTCTGATACTGTGTGATGAAGGTGTTTTCAATTTCACCAAGCAAAACATTTACTGATTTTTCACCTTCAGTTGTTATCTTTTCCATTCCCATCTACTGAGATGTGACAGCAGCAAATCTCCACAGTCTCTTAGGTTTATTGGGAACCACCTTTCTGAGGTTTAAATCAGCACAGGAGTGGCCCATGACTCTAAGGTAGCTGTCTCAGGCTGGTTCAGTCCTGGGTTTTGTGTGGATTATGTCGTCCTCTCCATTTTTCTCTCTGTCCCAGCACTGGGGATGGCCTGTTGTGATTAACGTTGCCATGTTATTGTGTGCTTTACAGGAAGTACAAAAACAACTTACACCCTAGTCTGCCCTGTTATTAAAAAAAAAATTTCAGCTATTCCCAACATTCATTTCTTCCTGGTGTTATTAAAACTGCACCCTACCCCGTGTACCATTAGGCTATTAGCTATAAATATATGCTTCTATAAATATGCTTGGACAGATTTAGAGCATTCGGTTCCCTGAGACCGGAGGATAGACCACCTCTCCCTGTGTCCAAATATCCCTTAATGCCTGTCAGCACTGCGGACTCTCTTCATTACAGTGCATATCCTGCGCATTTATTATTGTGACTGCGACCTAACTTTATATTCTATTTTCTATCACGCCAATGCTTGCATATAGGGCGAATATTGATTTTTTTTCTTTTTACAAAATAGACACGTTTCATTTTCAACAGTCAAATCGAATTCTTTTTAGCTTTATTCTAATGTTGTAATAGTTTTTATTTGGTTCTGATATTTCCCAAATAAACAGACAATAATGTACAAACTAAAGACACCTCCTCCCCCCACTTGTCTTCTTTGGTGATATGTTGCCCATATCTTAGATTCCACTGTGCTGGCTAGACGGATGAAAACCCGTCATAAGGTAGTAGATGTCTTTCTTCTCTTTTTAATGAGAATATAAATAGTGTTGCTATAATTTCCTAGACATAAATCTATATTTAACTGGTTATCAACTTCTTTCCGGCAGTCTTTATATATAGCATCTTTCCCACATTTGTACGTTGAATTGTGGCCAGATGGAAAACAATTTTAATTTCTTTTTTTAGAGGCACAAATGATTGGCACTTTTTATGAGCCATATATACCCAAAATGCATTTCTATTGTTTTCCCATATAAACATAGATGAGCGATCTTGACTGAGTGTAATGCCTTTCAATCTTCTCGTTTTCCTTTCAAAATTCTATTACTTGTCCATTTTCCTAAAGTGTGATAATGCAGACATGATTGAAGCATGCCCGACTTTAGATGATTTGTGCACGATCATTTTGATTTTCATCCAGTCTCAGTCCTGGGCTGCCATTCCACAGCGTCTGTGGTTGTGTTGAATAACTTGTCCTGGGGAAGTGGAGAGATGGGAATAAATACCGCTTTACCCCACACGGGGCGCCAAAGGCCAACCAGGGAAGTGGCTCACTCCATCTTGCTTGGTGAAGGTGACGTACAGGCATATGAATGAATGAATTAAAGGAAGAGGTGGCACAGGAAAAGCCCACCTCAGCATGGGGGGTGAGGACTACCGTGAGAGCTGAATCCTGGAGCTTTCTCTCCCTAACAATACCTTATCACTTCTTTAATCTTGAGGGAGTCTCACGAACCTTGTAATGTTCTCAGCTTCCTGAACGTCGAGTATACCAAGATGCCTGAGTCCACAGGTTTCCTAAGTTTTCTCAATCTCAGGAGCCCCCATCTTGGTTTCAACGCTGAGCAAAGCAACTGGTTGCAAAAGGTCCCTCCCAAATCCGATGTGAGGTTGAATTGCCCCCTCTCTGAGAAAATAGAGAGGTAATTAGGTTAAGTGTTCTGTCGTCATGGGGGTGGTCATTGCTGTTAGTGGTTGCACAGACAGCTTTGCTAATAAAGGATTTTCTCAGACATAGAGGTCCTCTTGCTTCTGTTCCCTCTCACGAATGCTTTCTCCCTGGTGACACCCTTCCCCATGTTAGGATGCAGCCTGAAGACCCTCACCGGAAGGAACTCTGGTACCACAGCGTGAGAGGTAAGCGTCTTTTCCAGAGCTGGGGAGGTGGCTCGGTGTTCACAGCCTCCTCCAGTTCCTCCAGAGAAGCAGGGCTTGGTTCCAAGCTCTGCAGTCCTCCTTTCCACCCTTTCTCCAGATTCAGGAGGCTCAGATCCGCTGGCCTCTGAGCGCACCAAGACTCACCAGTGTAGGCCCACATGTGTGTGTGCGTGCGCGCTCACACACACACACACACACACACACACACACACACACACACACACACACACACACACACACACACACACACACTCCCCTAAAATAATAAAAGCAAGTCTTAAAAAAGAAAACAATTTTCTGTCTCAGCACATTGAGTCTTCTGTTACAGCAACAGAAAATGCACCAAAACATATTTTTTCACTTTCCACTAATTAGTTTCTTTTTATTATACTCCTGAAATTGAGATTTTTTTATTTTTATCAGGGGTGTGGTAAATTCTATTAACCCATGTGGCAATGTGTTTATTTGATGAAAACTGTTTAAATTTTATCTCTTGTGTCTGCTTCCATTTCTGTTCCAATTGTTCATATTGCTCAGAAACAGCTAGAATTCTAAGAAATTATTTTAATTCAACACAATGCTATCATTTTCCTTCTGCTAGCCTCTCTCTCTCTCTCTCTCTCTCTCTCTCTCTCTCTCTCTCTCTCTCTCTCCCCCCCCCCTTGTATTTCTTTTTTGTAATTTTCATGTATCCCCAAATAGGGAGGTTTTGAAACTCTTTAGCATCTCAGATTCAGAATTCTGCCTCATGAAGACTAGAATTCTGATTGTTTCTGAATACAGGGTCCTCATTGCAGAACTCTGGCTAATGCTCTCTACATCACAACCTCCCTCCCTGGAGCTCTGGGACTATGGCCCTCAACCAAAGCATGCTGATATTTCTGTCTACCGTCATCTTCAGTTTGAATGGGAATGTTGTGGTCCACTAACAGTTTGTACCACCAGAGTGCCAATTCTCATACTGCAGTGGACTCTCTTCTGCACGGTGGAACTTCCAAGCACGGTTATGTCTTCTTGGGAAGACAGGACACGGCTGGGAAGCCAAGGGAAGTCTGAGAATGACAGGCTTCTCTGGGAATATGACTGGGGTAGAGAGGCTTCCAGTTCCCAGGATATTCTGAGTTCAAGCTGCTAGAATAAGAATCACTCACTCAGGAGCCCTCTGGAATACAAATCAGTATGCAGCAAAATCCCAGCTGCCACAGGACCTGTAATTATTGGCCAACATTGGAGCAAAATGGAAGGACATCACCATCAACTAACATCACTGTCACCAGCTACAGCAAGCACCCTGTTTGCAAGTTCTGATACTTTCCTAATAACAGACCTCTGTGTTTTAGTGACATTTGTTGGGAGTTTTGCTGCACAAGTAGTCAATATTAACATAATTAAAAACTCCTTTGCTCACACTTTTTTTCATGCCAGTCTAGACTGATGATTCTCCACCCCTGGGGGCAACCCTCTATCTCCAAAAATATTTACATTACAATTCGTAACGGTAGCACAATTACAGTTAGAAAGTAGCAACAAAAATAATTGTAGGGTTGGGGGTGGGGGAGGGCACCACAACATGCGGAACTGAATTATCAGGTCGCAGCATTAGGAGAGTTGAGAAACTCTAGATCTTCTTCTTGCGTCTCAAGCCACCTCTTCTTTTATCCCAGCCTCTCTCTGGCATCCATTTTGCTTTAAACTGTAAGACTTCCCTCCCCCCAATCCCCATGCAGCTAAGGAACTCAGGGCCTTGCACTTGCTAGGCAAGCCCTCTACCACTGAGCTAAATCTTCAACCCCACTGTAAGCCTTTTTTAACTGGGATAAAAACTAGCTGAGCTTGCAGGTTCTTCTCGGTGGCAGTGGCTCTCCTTCTGCATCCCCTTGTGACTTCCCAACCCATGGGCTTAGTCATCCTTTGACCCATCAGGTGTTTTCCACAACCCCCTTCTATTGTATTGCTCTTGAGACCAGGCTATGAGCATATGCCTCTGTTGTATCGAAGGTGACCTCGGGAAGTCTCAGATAGAATCGCACACTCCACACATAACTTTTCTTTCAGTTCGTATTTTAATAATGAATAAAGTAGGGGACTCCTATGAGCTTTCTGAGGAAAAGCACATGAGTATTTACTATTTTCATTTGGGGTTATAGTTATCTTCAAGAGTATAAAAAAAGCGTTTTGTTTTTTCTTTTGCACATATGAAAATTTTTATTGGATATTTTCTTCATTTGCACTTCAAATGCTATCCCCTTTCCTGGTTTCCCCTCTAGAAACTCCCTACCCCAACCCTCTCCTACTGCTTCTATGAGGGTGCTTCCCCACCCACCCACTCCCTCCCACCTCCCCACCCTGGCATTCCCCTATACTGGGGCATTGAACCTTCACAGGACCAAGGACCTCTCCTCCCACTGAAGCCCCACAAGGCCATCCTCTGCTACATTACATATATGAGCTTAGCATGAACCATAGGTCTTGACACTTGAGAGACACTGTCTTATTCCCTGCTTAACACAGAGGGAGATTTCTCTGAAATGTCACCATGGGCCTGTTGCCCGTGTGAGCGCCAGTTTCTCTTTCACCAAACTCTTGATAAGTGACTATTCTTTGCTTTGAGGTTTACAAATGAGTCTCCATCTGAAATCCCAGGCCATTATGCAAGTTTTTAACTCTATCTCTAATTTGTAACATATCCTTCAGAAAAGAAGCCAAAGGGTCACAGTCACCTCTTACCAAGCTCTTACTTAGTCTCAGCAAATACTGAGCATCTTATATCTCATTAGAGTTCCATAGACAAGCTACAAGAAAGGCTCGAATGGTAGCACTTTCTAGAACACTAGGAAACAGAGGATTATTGAAGACCCGACACCTTTCCAGTGTTATATGCTTCCTAAATGATACAACCAAGCCTCTATCCTGGGCCTGCAGAAGTTTTATTCCTGTCAAGAGTATTCCATGATGGTGTCCATACTTGATTTTCTACAGTAACTGATGAGACACATCTGAATACAATATTTGAATTCTTTTCTTTTTAGCTATGGAGCTGGAATAACATTCCAAAATGATATTTGCGAATTCATTGATTGTGATA
Organism: Rattus rattus; assembly: GCF_011064425.1. Classification (NCBI taxonomy): domain Eukaryota; kingdom Metazoa; phylum Chordata; class Mammalia; order Rodentia; family Muridae; genus Rattus; species Rattus rattus. The sequence goes on along the minus strand of NC_046155.1, from coordinate 194,869,619 downwards.
TAGTAAAATATGAGCTTTTACATTCAAAGGACATAAAGTGTCTTTACTTATGACTGCCTCACATCTGCCTGTATAATAAAAGACATATTTGTTTCACAGCTATAATATCTTCCCTGTTCTCTAGGCTCTAATAACCCGATGCATTTTTGAAATTGGAGAAACAGTAGAAGATGGGACCACAGAATTTAATGCACAGCACAGCAGCTGTGTTTGAACATCTGTGCCCTTCCCTACCCCATGTGCTAATCTCCTAACTCTCAGGGCAGTGGCATTGTGAGCAGAGGCTTCTGGGAAGTAATCAGGTCATGGGGGTGGTTTCCTTATGCATGGAGTTAGTACCCTTCTAAAAGAGTCACAAAAGAACTCTTGCACCCACTACATTCAAGGACACAAGGCAGCACTGGCTATTTCCAAAGAAGCATGTCCCACCCAAATTTGCCTTGATCTTGCAACTTTTAGCTTATAAAATAGAAGAAATATTTTTCTACTGTTTAAACAGCTCAGCTCCTAGTATGTTGTAGTACCTGGAAGGGACCAGGGCAGTTACTAATCTGCCATACTATTTTGTTAAATGATACCCTACCGTGCATGCTCATGTTTGTGGGATGTGTGTGTGTGTGTGTGTGTGTGTGTGTGTGTGTGTGTGTGTGTGTGTGTGTGTGTGTGTGTGTGTGTGTGTGTGTGTGTGTGTGTGTGTGTGTGTGTATGTGTGTGTGTGTGTGTGTATATGTGTGTGTGTGTGTGTGTATATGTGTGTGTGTGTGTGTGTGTGTGTGTGTGTGTGTGTGTGTGTGTGTGTGTGTGTGTGTGTGTGTGTGTGTGTGCGTGTGTGTGTGCCTTTGACTTTGAGTCTTATAATGAATGATTCCGTCCTCCTAAGATAACTGGGTCAGCTCAGCCTCTCTCTAAACTTCTGTTTTGCTTATAATTCTCTTACCTTTATTTTATTTTGATTCTTTTGCTGTTGTTGTTCCTTATTGCTCTACAGATTTCAACTCCTGAAATTTTATACCTGAAGCCTGGCCATGAAATATTCAAAAGCTGCTTGGCTTCATCCTGCCGAGTAAGCAGTTTGTTTATTGTCTCTCAGTGAGGATGCTACATGGCCATGTTTTTAGAGAAGGGACTCATGTGGGATGATTAAAACTCCCATTTTTATAATGTGCCTGTGATATACTGCCTGGTTGGCCCCTCGTATTCGTACAAAACTATGAAATTGCATATTGTAAGAACCAGGTGACTCCTGATTCTGTTTTCTCAGACGGGGCCACTTTCTCAATGTCTTTCCCAGTGACTCCTTGTTTACCCGCTCTTGCATCATCTTCTCCCTTTCCACAGATACCTATTGTCCAGGAACCATGTTTCTGCTGCCTCCTGGCATCCCCCATCCCTTACTGTCTTCCTTACACATCCACATTCAGTTTCTTATTCTTTTTTTGAGGTTACAATACAATCACACACTTCCTCGTTCGTCTCCTTATTCTCTTCCAAATTCATAACCTCTATTTTCTATTAATTGTTATCACCTACACACATACACACATACATGTATGCATGCATACATGCACGCACACATATATAACATATATCCACACACATATATACATATATACGTACACATGTACATAATCTATACTCCTAAGTACATAAGTACAGCCTGCTCGGTCTGTACAGTGTTCCTTGCGTGTACATTTTCAAGGCTGACTTTTGGTATTGGATAACCAATTGGCTGCATTCTTCCCTGCTTATCCATTTCCCCCCCACATTTTCAATTTTTTCCCACTTTTTTCTCTCTCCCTTTAAACATACCCTGCCCACCATATAAGACCAAAAATGCTCTTTACTGGACTCCTTTGCTTACTCTAGCGGATCCTAAGCTTTCTTACTTGTTTTCTTTCTTTAGAATCATTAGACCCTAGCCCACTCCGTGTATTTCCGTCTAACCCACGGTGTTGAATCTGCATGTAAGCTCAGCAGTCGGTCATAATTGCTCCCTTGGATCTTCTAGTTCACCATTGGAATTCTTCCTTCTGAAACTCTCAATTTAATTCCATTTGACTTTACACTGATTTTCTTCCCAACTCTTCCTTGCCTTCTTTTTATTTTTACATCTATAAACAAAATTTATTTCTAATTCAATATGCATTTGTCAAACACAGTACCTGGTATTTAAAGCTCTCTTATTCATGTTATGCTCTGGAACAATGCTCTGTAAACATTTCAAATGACTCAAGATGTAAAGAAAGGCAAAAGTGCGTGGTAGAGCTCAGTAAATGCCTCAGCCTTGGGTAAGAGATGAAACTGATCAGTTTTCCCCCAGTTGATATACTTAACATCATGCAATAAAATATCTAAATCTGTGGCTAGAGTCTCCTTTTTCCTTGTCTTTTATTTCTTTTCTTTGTTCTCCAGCCCTCTTTATGTGACCCCTATAGCATGAATTTCTTAATATTAATTCTTGGATTTTTTTCTTCTATAATCCTCAGACTCCCTTCCCTGGGCATTTCATTCATCTCTCAAGTTTCATGTGCTTAGAGCTCACCAATGCGAAGTTCTCGGTATGAATTAGTGTATTTACACAGATGTGTATCTCTCCAATATCTACCTTCCTCCAATACAGCATTCCTACATTCTTGCTCAGTTATTTCAGCTGAAGGGCTACCTTTTATTCCCAAAAGTAGAAAGGATCACATGTCACTTTGTACCAAACACATCAGGAAAAAAAAACCCAAGAAAATAAAAACTTAGGACAAAGGAAGACAAAGGGGATGACACCCCCCACCACTCCACTGAGCACACTGCCTTTCTTCCAAAATGCATTTTCCACTGCATACCTTATTCGTGATATTGCTACCGACACAGTCTCCATCTCTCTAGTTCAGCGGTTCTCAGTTATCTTGCCTCTCAGGCATTTACTTTACTATTCCTAACAGTAGAAAAATTAGTTATGAAGTAGCAATGGAATGATTTAATGGTTGGGAACTGTATTAAAGGGTCATGATATTAGGAAGGTTGAGAACCACTGTTAATGTGGTTATTTTTGATCTCCCTTCCCTTCCTTCTAGAATCTCCAGACTTGGAGGCCAAATGGGAAGGGAGACTATGCAATAAGAGAATGGGGCAGAGTTGTAATAATCAAGGCTTTGTGTATCTCAGTGACTGAAGTACTGACTGACAGTTAATGAGTTCCTGGTTGTGGGAGTCTGTAAAGAATGAAAATTCAGAGTCTTTGTTCAAAAAAAAATGTAAAGGGTTAAAACATAAGCATGGCAGAAGATAAGAGTGAATGCTGATACATTTAACCAGGATGCTCTGCATAACTTCCCAAGTCTCCTGTCTGTGTTAGTGTGATATGGATATCTGTGTTTGGATGTGAGGTGTTCCCTCAAAAAGCTCTTGTGTTGATGTTCAGTTTCCAGCTGGTGGCACTGTTAAGAAATGGTTATACCATGAGGGGGCTTCCACCTATGCATTAACTGAAGGACTCAAAATTTGCATTGATTCTAGGGAGGTAACAGAACTCCTGGAAGATGGGGGCTGACTAAAGGAAATAGTGGCTATGGTTGGTTTGAATGACCCCATGGACTCATGCGTTTGCATGCTTGGCCCATAGGGAGTGGCATTATTAGGAGCTATGGCCCCATTGGAGCAGGTGTCATTGTGGGGGGCAGACTTTGAGGTCTTCTGTGCTTAAGCTATGGCTGGTGACAGTCTCCTCCTGCTGCATGCATATTAAGATATAAAACTCCCAGCTCCTCCCCCAATACCATGTCTGCTTGAACTCTTCCCACTATGCTTCCCACCATAATGATAATGGACTGAACCTCTGAACTGTAAGCCAGCTCCAATTATATGTTGCTCTTTATAAGAGTTACATTCGCCATGGTGTCTCTTCACAGCAAGGGAAACCTTAACTAAGACAATGGAATACTTTTTAAGGGTGCATCACATGTCTCCTTCCTGTAATTTTCTTTCCACTATCTGTTCATCACAAGATGAGTAATGTTCCTTCATTACATGCTCCCTTCTAGGATGTTCAAACTTGCCTCAAGCCCACAGCAAGTGATCCAGCCAACCATGGGCTGAAAGTCCTGAAACCATGAGCTGAGATAAAGCTTTCTACACTCCCCAGACCCCAAAAGGTTTCTATCAGCTATTTGACATAATGAAAAAAGTTTGCAAACATACTACCTATACAAAATACCACAAAGTAGTGGGTGTCGGCATCAGATATGTGTTGTCTTCCAATTGTAGAAACTGGAAGTCCTGAAGAAGGCAAGAACAGAGCTACTTGCTTCTGACGGCTCTTCTTGAATTTCTGTTACCCATGGTCCTTTCTCCAGGCAGGTAAACCCCTACTATCCTTTCTTTAAGCTCAGTGGACCAGGAACACACACTCATGATTCATGTAACCTTAGTTACCTCATTAGAACCTCATCTCCACATACAATTGCATTAGAATTAGAGCATGCCATAGGGGATGGCCATGATTCATTAATGTTAATTAATTCTTCCGTACATGATATTAACTGTGCTAAGAAATCTCTATGTGAACACAGCATGTTACAGGCATCAATGTAGTTGGAAAGTGAGTGTTACCTTCCTCTTTTACTAACTATTCCTGAAGTAGACTTTGTCGGTTTCTCTCTGTGCCCTTGCTTCAGGCTTTAATAGGACTTGCTATTTAAATGTGGCCTCTTTGTATATGAGGGCGACGTCTCCCCTTTTCCCCTGGCTTTCCATATCTCCTCTTCTCCATACTTCCACATGGAGACTTATCTATGTAGACATCTGCAACATCTTTAATTGTGATCTGTGGCGTTGGGTCTCAAATATTTATTGTCCTCAGAATCCACGTAGACCTCATGGGAACGCCATGCATGCTTTTGCTGTCTTCTTAAGTCCCAGTGAGACCATGCTCTTCTTGAAGAAAGATACTTGGATTAGACCAGTGCTTTTCAAGTGCACTTGGCATGTACACCTCTGGGGATCCTGTTCATGGAGACTGTGGTGCCAGGGCTTTGCATCTGAGGAGGCAGGACCTGGGGTTATGCATTTTAACAAACTCCCAGCTAGTGCTTCTGCCAGAGTCCTTAAATAGAAGGATGCAAAATTTCTCTGTCAAAAGCAACCCCTTTCTTGCTTCACCTTCCTTCCCCACAAACAAGAGACATGAAGCTATTTTGTAATGTATTATCCTCTCTTGATTAATCTTCTTTTAACCTGTATGCACTGATCCAGCCTAGATCCAAGACATAGGGAAGGTCAGAGAGCACTGTGTTCTTGGGAGCAAAAGACAGGGAAAGTATCATTTACACAGACATTTATGTGGCTCTGTGCTCTTTGTTACAGGACCTGAAGGTGACATGTATAATAAAGCAGTGATTCCAATCAATTAAAGTTCAATTTTCCTCCACAACATGAAGCTGTGCAGGACACTATTTCCATGAGGAGGCTAAACATACCGCTTCTGTGGTTGGCTGGAATGAAAAAGGAAGTTGTCAAGTGGTTTTTGAACATACAGGGCTTCATGTGAAATTATCTCTTGGAATTTACTTTATTCTAGAGGAAAAATAAAAATGTCTTTGGGGCATTTTGTTTTGCGACGGCGTGCTCGTTTACTCTTGTCCTTCCCATTTTACACATAATATAACTTTTGTTGCATTAAATCCTAACGAATAAGAACACACTCGGAAGCACCTTCTTTGTATTTTATTCGGCGGCTGGGTTTAGTTTCCTACAAAATGCTTTCTAAATTCAGTTTCTTATCATGGGCTCCATCCAGAATAAAATACACAGAGCCCCTGGAGCACACCAGCTGTTTACGTACCCTGGCCAATACATCTCAGGGAGAGGTCTGCGTGCAACATGGCCGATCGTTTAAAAAAAAATGAAAAATATAAACCCAACTAAAACAGCAAGTATTTAGATCTGCTCAGTGGGAAAGAGAAGCAGAAAAGGGGAAGAGAAAGCAGCTTATTAATCGGCTCCTTTACTTTGAACTGTGGATTTCCAGGCTGTGTTTCAGCCTTCTATTTTTACCTATAATATTTCAGAGCTTATTCTTGCATGTTTTAAAGTCAAATGGAAGAACAAGGGTCTGAAAGATGGAGTGATTTTCCTTTAATTAAATTCCTTTATCACATTTTCTTTTCAGTGAGGGATTCCAGGAGGTGAAGAAAAATTCGTCTCTCAGTCACCACCTTTTTAAACAATGAAAGAGGGGTGCAGAGTGCAGCCCACGGGAACCTTGCACAGGAGGGGACCTCTTTCTAAAGTCTCTGTGCTCAGGGATTTCTCTTATGCGGTGTCCTCAGCCTGCCTTTGCTACACTGATGCTGTAGCAGATGCGACAGTGTAGCTGCTCCGAGGTTTGCTGTAGGCCATTTTGAGATTCATCCAATACAGTAAGAACCTCACTCCAAATCTGCGAGATGTCACATGACCAAGGGCAAAGGGTGTGGGACCCTACCTGCAGGTTCTCATCAAGTGGCTTAAAGACACTGGCAGCAGTGCCAAGCATAAGATGCCCAGCAAATCCCTGTCTCACTCTTTCAACGCAGACAGACCTTCACTTCCCAAATGGCGCTCTTTCTTAGACCTAGTGTTTTTAGTCATCCTTGGTGATAATGCTGAAGGACACTGACATTGTACCCTGGTCTCAAGCTTGCTGCCTGCTGGAAAACCGACTCTGCTCATTAATAACAGGAGTAGAGTCTGGTGACATCGTTTCCTGTTTTATTCCCAACCCTGAGAGTTGGCTCCATGTACACAATCCCTGGGTTACAATGCCGTGTGAAGATGGAGGCCCTTACCCAGTTTGCCATCCATACCTCCTTCTACCACTCCACCGGCTTCATGTGAACCCTGGAGACTGATTGGCTCATTTATTCATTCCATCATTGTGTATTCAGAGTTGTCAATGCAGCAACAAATACTCAGGAGGAACAGTGAAGGGAGGGGAACTTCATCTTGGCTCAGTGTTTCAGGGGTTTCAGTTCACGGCCAATTGGTGCTGTTATTTTGGGTCTGAACAAGGCAGAGTATCAGGGTGGCAGGAACTGGTAAAAGAAAGGATTGCTCACCTCATAGATGCTAGGAGGTAGAATAAGAGAGAGAAGATTCTGGACCAAGAAAAGACTTTCAAAGGCTCAGCTTCATTGAGCCAATCCTCACATTAGGACTATTTTCTAAGTTTTCACCAACTACCACGGTGTTGGTTGAACTACCATGGTATTGCTACATCATGACTCCATTAATAGATTAACTTGTTGATGAAGTCAGAGCCCGGCATGGTCCAGTTGCTCCCCTGAAACCTCATTTGTTGGCAGACAAATTTTTAACAGGAGCCTTTAGGGTCATTTCAGATTCAATGTGAAACATCCAGCCATCCAAGGTTTGATGAGCTCTCTATTCAGTAGACAATGCTTGGGACTTTGACTTCTCCCGAAAGCTCACAGACAGTGGGAGAAGAGTACAGCACAGTGTGGCAGTAAACACACTAAGCAGAGAGTTGGGTAGTTTCCCTGTGTCCGAGTGCCTGGTGGATAGTGGACTAGCCAACCCCTCTCCAACTGCACCTTTCATATTTTAGGGTAGGTAAATGGCCATTTCCTAGAGTCATTTAGAATACAATCTACTATGCATGCAAAGAGATAAGGGAAGCTTGTTTGTGTTTTAAGAGAAATTGATACTAGTCACACTCTGAAGGCCTTCAGCATGCCAGGACAATTATATCTATGGGCTATAGATGGAGGACTCAGGGTATATGTTAAGGATCAAGGCAAAAGAAATTCTTTACCAACAGTGACATGTAGGGATCAGATCCCTGTGATCTTTTCTGCCAAGCCAAGAAATGTATACACCTCATTATTACTACTACAATAAAACTCAAGAATTCTCATCATGTAAAATCCCTGTCTACCAGGTATTATACAGAAATAAAATGTCAAAGCATATATGCTATTCCCATTTGAAGGATGCATCAAAACCAACAATGCAACACAACATAAAATAAACAACAAAAAAAAAATCCTTCAAATTTTTTCTACTCATTCTTGGTTCCACATCAAAGAAGGATAGAGTCATACAGGCCCAGACACTTTTGTGACTTTATTTGTGCCTGACTCAAGCCTGGATGGTTTTTCCAAGTCTGTCAAATTGGAGTTTTTTTTAAAGGAATCCAAGAGCTTTATCTCACCAGCTATCAGAGGTCTAACTGTGAGTGTAAGCAGAGCCAGGTAATACTCTGACCCAACCTGCTGAACAGCAGAGATCTTTACTGAATCTCCCTGGGAAGCTAACTTTGCTCAGTGGTACCAAGAGGCCAAACCACTGATCATGGTCAATGAGACAAGAGAACTGGGAAATGCCACAGTTGTGTCTCGATGCTTTGTCCATGTTTCTGCTGAATGAATTATAGCATATTGCTTTGTGGCCAAGGCCTCGCAGCACTGCGAGAAAGACCTTGCTCATCCGTAGGTTGTCTAATCCTAGCAGTACTGGCATTGTGACCACTGAAGTATGTAATACCACAGGGTCATCTCCACTGAGAGGAAGCCTCATTTAGGACTGGTTTACCCTTCACGATCTTTCAACTGTTGGTAAGATCACCTGCATTAAAATGACCACATCTTACCCATTTGTGTGTATGTATGTGTGCACATGTTTATGTGTGTATAGGGACAGTCATGTATGCATGTGCTGAGGTTGGAAGAAAACCTTGGATGTCATCCAGCTTTCTTTGAAGACACAGTCTTTCAGTGATCTGAATGTACTCAGTAGTTTGGGCTGATAGGGTTCCTTCTCTTTTTGCCTCCTCATCACTGGGACTTCAAATATATTGCACCATGCTCAGATGTTTTTACATGGGTCTGGGCCTCAAACTCAGGTCCTCACATTAGCATGGCGAACACCTTGCCAATCAAGCCTCTTCTTAGCCTCAGAGTCTCTTTTACAACAGAGATTCGCAGATGTTGTTCCTAACCTTCTCTGGACCATAATTTTTCATGTGAAGCCTAGAAGTCTATATTATAACAAATCTGCTATTTTCTGGTTTGTATGGTTTATGAAAATTTGAAAACTAATTGCATGCCATTCCTATTAATTTTGAGATGTGTTTGGTCCCAAACAATACAATTACATGCTCCACAACAACATTCTGGTTGGTGACAGAGCACGTAGATGATGGTGTCCACAAAGATCATGATGCCTACTAGATGTCATAGCAATCTTAGTTTATGTAAATACTCCCAACCATCCATCTCTTATGACAAATTTGCTAGTGTTTGCTATCTCAGGATGCATTCCCCTTATTAAAAAGTACATCGCTAATTTATGCTTCTATATTCTGTGCAGGATTTTATTGAGTCATTTTATTGAGGCATCATTCCAAAGGGTACTCTAATAAAAATGATTCCTTTTGTTCCATATCCTTTTTGTTTAAGAGAGGATGTCCTTATATATGGCTGACCTAGAATTCACTGTGAAGTTTGGGCTGATCTCAAACTCACGGAGATCTACTTGCCCTGCCTGCCAAGGGCTAGGATTAAAAATGTGCACAACAATGCCTACCTCTCACTTCCTTTAAAATAATTGATTGATTATTGAAAGTCACTCCTGCATATCTTCATGTGTTTTTTTCATTGGTAGCTTCATTGTGAAGACACATGATCATATAATTGTCCATTACAGATTTGATAATCATCCATCAGAAAGAGGAAATCTTTACCCCTTGCATAGGTTGTCTCAGGATTGTTTGCTTAAGATATATTTATATTCTTGCATACTATAGATATCCTTGGCAACTAGATGAACATTTGCCAATCCTTTCCACACTTTACAGAACATTCGCCCAACTCTAAGGACTTTCAACTTCTTTCTCTTCTTCAATCATTCTTGCTTTCTTCACCAGAGCGCAATTACCGAGATCAGATCTAAGGGAGAAAAGTGGGGGGAGGTTTGTCTTAGCCACGCACTAAGGAAGAGGAGGCACCGACAAGATTATATTATTTTCCCCTGGTGATGAAGGGGCGATGTTTATAGTCTGATTACATGAATATGAGTTTCAGGGTTTTTTTTTTTTAAATTCTAGCACCAGCAGCGGGGTTCCTTCGGCAGAAAGCCTTGATTGAGATGCTAAAGGCAATGAGAAGTAAGTGGAGCCACTAATTAGACACTTTGACTGAGCGGAGTGGGGAAAGCGAGCCCCATGGAACAGCAGGCATGGCCTATGTGCCCGATATCTGACAACCCATATTTTCAGGCTGCAGAGGCAAGAGATGCACTGGAATCCTCTCTGGATGGTTTTGATTTGGGGGAGTCTTGTCAGGCCAATAAAATATTGATAAATCAGGTATAAAATGAATCACTAACACGTTATCCCATTCCTTAGTGAGTTAAAAGTATTGACAAAAAGTAGCTAGATGCTGAGCCTAATACATCCAGTGTATTCTTTGTTCGTGCGGACCAAACGCCACATAAATAATAATGCCGGTATTTTAATGAACTTTTGTCTTCTGCTTTTATGCTTTTCTTCGTCACAGAAAGGAAGCCAAATATTAGCAGCCTAGGAACACGATAAAATGTTCCAGTGCCACATAATTCAATCACTTAGGAAGCAGCCATGTCACCAATCTGGGTCTCCTTGTTCTGTGTCACCCTGCCACAAATTCAGCCAACCTGGACTTGTATCTGATGTGTTTAAGATCCTCTGGTTTGTCCCATTAGGGGCCAAGCCATATATTAGCAGGTAAAAGCACATGCATATTCTCCTCTGGAAGGTATCCACCCAGAAAATAAGCCTGTAACTAGAAAACTAGAAGACCCACCCCAACAGACACAGCATGGTAGAAAAGAAAGCAGAGGTGGGGGTTGAATATCCGATAAGAGGTCCTGGGTTTCAGGTCTGCCTGCTGAGCCTGTGGCTGCTTTTTTACTTTTCTGTTTTGTGGTCTGGTTACCTTGTCAAAAATCTTGGGATGCTAGTTACCTTGGTAAAATTGTGCTGGCGATTCATTTCTTTTTATTCGTCATGCATGTTAAAAATAAGATCTCAAACTTAGTTCTTTCTTGCTTGATAGACTGTATCTCTGATTTGTAGGATTTTGCTCTAAGGCCCATTTATATAATCATGCCAGGAAGCTCTCTAAATCATTTTCTTCTTCCTTAATATTGACAAGTTTGTTCCAAATAATTGCTTTGATCACTTAGGGACACAACTCATCTTGGTTCAGGACCACTACAATCTGTACTTAACTTAGATTTCCTGTTTGTCCAGTCATATTTCCTGAAAGAAAAAGGAGGAAGAGGAGGAAGAAGATGAGGAGGAGGAGGAGGAAGGAGGAAGAGGAGGAAGAAGAAGAGGAGGAGGAGGAGGAACCTTAAAATAGCCAAATTGAGTTGTAAAGTTTTTCGTATCTTGGTTATGAAGACAATAATTTCACCTTGAAAACTAGTTTAGTTCCATTTTCTTTTTTTTTTTGTGATTCAAAGTCTTTTTTTTATATATATATATTTTTTATTATTATTAACTTGAGTATTTCTTATATACATTTCGAGTGTTATTCCCTTTCCGGTTTCGGCAAACATCCCCCCCCCCCTCCCCTTCCTTATGGGTGTTCCTCCCAACCCTCCCCCCCCTTGCTTCCCTCTCCCCAACAGTCTAGTTCACTGGGGGTTCAGTCTTAGCAGGACCCAGGGCTTCCCCTTCCACTGGTGCTCTTACTAGGATATTCATTGCTACCTATGAGGTCAGAGTCCAGGGTCAGTCCATGTATAGTCTTTGGGTAGTTGCTTAGTCCCTGGAAGCTCTGTTTGGTTGGCATTGCTGTACATATGGGGTCTCGAGCTCCTTCAAGCTCTTCCAGTTCTTTCTCTGATTCCTTCAACGGGGGTCCTGTTCTCAGTTCAGTGGTTTCCTGCTGGCATACGCCTCTGTATTTGCTGTATTCTGGCTGTGTCTCTCAGGAGCGATATGCATTCACTTTGTGATCATCCGTCTTGAGTTTCATTTGTTCTAGGCATCTAGGGTAATTCGAGCATTTGGGCTAATAGCCACTTATCAATGAGTACATACCATGTATGTCTTTCTGTGATTGGGTTAGCTCACTCAGGATGATATTTTCCAGTTCCAACCATTTGCCTACGAATTTCATAAAGTCATTGTTTTTGATAGCTGAGTAATATTCCATTGTGTAGATGTACCACATTTTCTGTATCCATTCCTCTGTTGAAGGGCATCTGGGTTCTTTCCAGCTTCTGGCTATTATAAATAAGGCTGCTATGAACATAGTGGAGCATGTGTCTTTTTTATATGTTGGGGCATCTTTTGGGTATATGCCCAAGAGAGGTATAGCTGGATCCTCAGGCAGTTCAATGTCCAATTTTCTGAGGAACCTCCAGACTGATTTCCAGAATGGTTGTAGCAGTCTGCAACCCCACCAACAATGGAGGAGTGTTCCCTTTCTCCACATCCTCGCCAGCATTTGCTGTCACCTGAGTTTTTGATCTTAGCCATTCTCACTGGTGTGAGGTGAAATCTCAGGGTTGTTTTGATTTGCATTTCCCTTATGACTAACGATGTTGAACATTTCTTTAGGTGTTTCTCGGCCATTCGGTATTCCTCAGCTGTGAATTCTTTTTTTAGCTCTGAACCCCATTTTTTAATAGGGTTATTTGTCTCCCTGCGGTCTAACTTCTTGAGTTCTTTGTATATTTTGGATATAAGCCCTCTATCTGTTGTAGGATTGGTAAAGATCTTTTCCCAATCTGTTGGTTGTCGTTTTGTCCTAACCACAGTGTCCTTTGCCTTACAGAAGCTTTGCAGTTTTATGAGATCCCATTTGTCGATTCTTGATCTTAAAGCATAAGCCATTGGTGTTTTGTTCAGGAAATTTTTTCCAGTGCCCATGTGTTCCAAATGCTTCCCTAGTTTTTCTTCTATTAGTTTGAGTGTATCTGGTTTGATGTGGAGGTCCTTGATCCACTTGGACTTAAGCTTTGTACAGGGTGATAAGCATGGATCGATCTGCATTCTTCTACATGTTGACCTCCAGTTGAACCAGCACCATTTGCTGAAAATGCTATCTTTTTTCCATTGGATGGTTTTGGCTCCTTTGTCAAAAATCAAGTGCCCATAGGTGTGTGGGTTCATTTCTGGGTCTTCAATTCTGTTCCATTGGTCTATCTGTCTGTCTCTGTACCAATACCATGCAGTTTTTATCACTATTGCTCTATAATACTGCTTGAGTTCTGGGATAGTGATTCCCCCTGAAGTCCTTTTATTGTTGAGGATAGTTTTAGCTATCCTGGGTTTTTTGTTATTCCAGATGAATTTGCAAATTGTTCTGTCTAACTCTTTGAAGAATTGGATTGGTATTTTGATGGGGATTGCATTGAATCTGTAGATTGCTTTTGGTAGAATGGCCATATTTACTATATTAATCCTGCCAATCCATGAGCATGGGAGATCTTTCCATCTTCTGAGATCTTCTTCAATTTCTTTCTTCAGAGGCTTGAAGTTCTTATTGTACAGATCTTTCCCTTGCTTGGTTAAAGTCACACCGAGGTACTTTATATTATTTGGGTCTATTATGAAGGGTGTCATTTCCCTAATTTCTTTCTCGGCCTGTTTCTCTTTTGTGTAGAGGAAGGCTACTGATTTATTTGAGTTAATTTTATACCCAGCCACTTTGCTGAAGTTGTCTATCAGCTTTAGTAGTTCTCTGGTGGAACTTTTGGGATCACTTAAATATACTATCATATCATCTGCAAATAGTGATATTTTGACTTCTTCTTTTCCGATCTGTATCCCTTGACCTCCTTTTTGTTGTCTGATTGCTCTGGCTAGAACTTCAAGAACTATATTGAATAAGTAGGGAGAGAGGGCAGCCTTGTCTAGTCCCTGATTTTAGTGGGATTGCTTCAAGTTTCTCTCCATTTAGTTTAATGTTAGCAACTGGTTTGCTGTATATGGCTTTTACTATGTTTAGGTATGGGCCTTGAATTCCTATTCTTTCCAGGACTTTTATCATGAAGGGGTGTTGAATTTTGTCAAATGCTTTCTCAGCATCTAATGAAATGATCATGTGGTTTTGCTCTTTCAGTTTGTTTATATAATGGATCACGTTGATGGTTTTCCGATATTAAACCATCCCTGCATGCCTGGGATGAAGCCTACTTGATCATGGTGGATGATTGTTTTGATGTGCTCTTGATTCGGTTTGCCAGAATTTTATTGAGTATTTTTGCATCGATATTCATAAGGGAAATTGGTCTGAAGTTCTCTTTCTTTGTTGGGTCTTTGTGTGGTTTAGGTATAAGAGTAATTGTGGCTTCATAGAAGGAATTCGGTAGTGCTCCATCTGTTTCAATTTTGTGGAATAGTTTGGATAATATTGGTACGAGGTCTTCTATGAAGGTCTGATAGAATTCTGCACTAAACCCATCTGGACCTGGGCTCTTTTTGGTTGGGAGACCTTTAATGACTTCTTCTATTTCCTTAGGAGTTATGGGGTTGTTTAACTGGTTTATCTGTTCCTGATTTAACTTCGGTACCTGGTATCTGTCTAGGAAATTGTCCATTTCCTGCAGATTGTCAAGTTTTGTTGAATATAGGCTTTTATAGTAAGATCTGATGATTTTTTGAATTTCCTCTGAATCTGTAGTTATGTCTCCCTTTTCATTTCTGATTTTGTTAATTTGGACACACTCTCTGTGTCCTCTCGTTAGTCTGGCCAAGGGTTTATCTATCTTGTTGATTTTCTCAAAGAACCAACTTTTGGTTCTGTTGATTCTTTCTATGGTCCTTTTTGTTTCTACTTGGTTGATTTCAGCTCTGAGTTTGATTATTTCCTGCCTTCTACTCCTCCTGGGTGTATTTGCTTTTTTTGTTCTAGAGCTTTTAGGTGTGCTGTCAAGCTGCTGACATATGCTCTTTCCTGTTTCCTTCTGCAGGCACTCAGCGCTATGAGTTTTCCTCTTAGCACAGCTTTCATTGTGTCCCATAAGTTTGGGTATGTTGTATCTTCATTTTCATTAAATTCTAAAAAGTCTTTAATTTCTTTCTTTATTTCTTCCTTGACCAGGTTATCATTGAGTAGAGCATTGTTCAATTTCCACGTATATGTGGGCATTCTTCCCTTATTGTTATTGAAGACCAGTTTTAGGCCGTGGTGGTCCGATAGCACGCATGGGATTATTTCTATCTTTCTGTACCTGTTGAGGCCCGTTTTTTGACCAATTATATGGTCAATTTTGGAGAAAGTGCCATGAGGAGCTGAGAAGAAAGTATATCCTTTTGCTTTAGGATAGAATGTTCTATAAATATCCGTTAAGTCCATTTGGCTCATGACTTCTCTTAGTCTGTCTACATCTCTGTTTAATTTCTGTTTCCATGATCTGTCCATTGATGAGAGTGGGGTGTTGAAATCTCCCACTATTATTGTGTGAGGTGCAATATGTGTTTTGAGCTTTAGTAAGGTTTCTTTTACGTATGTAGGTGCCCTTGTATTTGGGGCATAGATATTTAGGATTGAGAGTTCATCTTGGTGGATTTTTCCTTTGATGAATATGAAGTGTCCTTCCTTATCTTTTTTGATGACTTTTAGTTGAAAATTGATTTTATCTGATATTAGAATGGCTACTCCAGCTTGCTTCTTCTGACCATTTGCTTGGAAAGTTGTTTTCCAGCCTTTCACTCTGAGGTAGTGTCTGTCTTTGTCTCTGAGGTGTGTTTCCTGTAGGCAGCAGAATGCAGGGTCCTCGCTATGATCCAGTTTGTTAATCTATATCTTTTATTGGAGAGTTGAGGCCATTGATGTTGAGAGATATTAAGGAATAGTGATTATTGCTTCCTGTTATATTCATATTTGGATGTGAGGTTATGTTTGTGTGCTTTTCTTCTCTTTGTTTTGTTGCCAAGACGATTAGTTTTTTGCTTCTTCTAGGGTATAGCTTGCCTCCTTATGTTGGGCTTTTTACCATTTATTATCCTTTTGTAGTGCTGGATTTGTAGAAAGATATTGTGTAAATTTGGTTTTGTCATGGAATATCTTGGTTTCTCCATCTATGTTAATTGAGAGTTTTGCAGGATACAGTAGCCTGGGCTGGCATTTGTGTTCTCTTAGGGTCTGTATGACATCAGTCCAGGGTCTTCTGGCCTTCATAGTTTCTGGCGAAAAGTCTGGTGTGATTCTGATAGGTCTGCCTTTATATGTTACTTGGCCTTTTTCCTTACTGCTTTTAATATTCTTTCTTTATTTTGTGCGCTTGGTGTTTTGACTATTATGTGACGGAGGTGTTTCTTTTCTGGTCCAATCTATTTGGAGTTCTGTAGGCTTTTGTATGCCTATGGGTATCTCTTTTTTAGGTTAGGAAGTTTTCTTCTATGATTTTGTTGAAGATATTTACTGGTCCTTTTGAGCTGGGAGTCTTCACTCTTTCTATACCTATTATCCTTAGGTTTGATCTTCTCATTGAGTCCTGGATTTCCTGTATGTTTTGGACCAGTAGCTTTTTCCGCTTTTACATTATCTTTGACAGTTGAGTCAATGATTTCTATGGAATCTTCTGCTCCTGAGATTCTCTCTTCCATCTCTTGTATTCTGTTGGTGAAGCTTGTATCTACAGCTCCTTGTCTCTTCTTTTGGTTTTCTATATCCAGGGTTGTTTCCATGTGTTCTTTCTTGATTGCTTCTATTTCCATTTTTAATTCCTTCCACTGTTTGATTGTGTTTTCCTGGAATTCTTTCAGGGATTTTTGTGTCTCCTCCCTATGGGCTTCTACTTGTTTATTTATGTTTTCCTGGAATTCTTTCAGGGATTTTTGTGTCTCCTCTCTATGGGCTTCTACTTGTTTATTTATATTTTCCTGGAATTCCTTCAGGCATTTTTGCGATTCCTCTCTGTAGGCTTCTACTTGTTCTCTAAGGGAGTTCTTCACGTCTTTCTTGAAGTCCTCCAGCATCATGGTCAAATATGATTTTGAATCTAGATCTTGCTTTTCTGGTGTGTTTGGATATTCCATGTTTGTTTTGATGGGAGAATTGGGCTCCAATGATGCCAGGTAGTCTTGGTTTCTGTTGCTTGGGTTCCTGCGCTTGCCTCTCGCCATCAGATTATCTCTAGTGTTACTTTGTTCTGCTATTTCTGACAGTGGCTAAACTGTCCTATAAGCCTGTGTGTCAGGAGTGCTGTAGACCTGTTTTCCTGTTTTCTTTCAGCCAGTTATGGAAACAGAGTGTTCTGCTTTCAGGCGTGTAGTTTTTCCTCTCTACAGGTCTTCAGCTGTTCCTGTGGACCTGTGTCTTGAGTTCACCAGGCAAGTCACTTGCAGCAGAAAAGTTGGTCTTACCTGTGGACCCGAGGCTCAAGTTCGCTATGGGTGCTGCCCACAGGCTCTCCGCCATGCAGCAACCAGGAAGATCTCATGCCGCCCTTCCGGAGGTTCCGTGCACCAGGGTTCCAGATATCTTTGGTGTTTTCCTCTGGGCTCAGTACTGTGTGCAGCGTGCAGTCTCTTCTGGTTTCCCAGGCGGTCCGCCTCTCTGAAGGTTTAGCTCTCCTCCCACGGGGTTTGGGTGCAGAGAACTGTTTATCCGGGTCGGTCCCTTCAGGTGCGGTGTCTCAGACGCTGGTGGACCTGCTGCTCCTGGGCCCCCCTCTCACGGGTACCCAGAAGCCAAGTACAGTTTCCTCCTGGGCCAGGGATGTGGGCAGGGGTGGGCAGCGCGGTGGTCTCCTCCGCTCTGCTGCCTCAGGAGTGCCCGCCCACCAGGCGGCGAGAACTCCCTCCATTGGGCCTGGGAGCAGAGAGCTGCTGAGGGCAGGGATCCGCCGGCCCCGGAGTCTGGCCAAACACCGGAAGTGTCCGGTCCCAGAGGAACTCCGCCTCTGTGAGACCTGAGTTTACCAGGCAAGTCGTTTGTAGCAGAAAAGTTGGTCTTACCTGTGGACCCGAGGCTCAAGTTTGCTTGCGGGGTGCTGCCCACGGGCTCTCCGCTGCGGCAGCAACCAGGAAGATCTGCGCCCTAGTTCCATTTTCAGTCTAGCGCTACAGACTTCCATTGTGTGCCAAGAGCCCCTGCATGCACTGAGCCCGAGAGGACCAACGGGGAAGGACAGGGGCCATTCTTTCTATAGACCCATGGTTCAAGAGGCACAATTGAGGTTTTGTTTTACCTCTTCTGTCTCCAGCTGTCCATTTTGGAGTTTGCCTGGTGGCCAGCCATTTGCAACAGAAGGTGAGACTTCCAAGAGCCAGGTAACCTCAAGAATTTCTGGTAGTTTCCAGCCCTGTGACCTCTCCCTATACATAAGGCTTGATCTCCCAGCATCCCACACGACTCACCCAGAGGGCCTTCCTGTTGGGCGTTCCCAAGTATCACACATGCACAGATGACATTGATACACTTGAATCTGGACATCAGAACATGCTGACCCAGGTAGTAAGCTAGTAGTTGCTCTTAGGCCTTCCAAGGACCTGCTCCATGAAATCATGAAGTGGAACCAGGGAGACTAACAACACTTTTCTAGAGCTTTCTGGTCATGATATTGGTTCCTGTCAGGAGGCAGTCCCTTTCTGCTAAATAATGATCCAGGAATGAGGCAATTTTTTTTTTTAGTTCTGTTCAAGACAAAGACTCTGAAAATGCCTTCCACGAAATGTTATAAAGACAACAGAATGGCCATACACCTAACCCACAGTTATCATTCCTAAATGCTTTCTTCAGTGTGCTGTGTGGGACCCTAAAGTAGGACACTTTCCAGAATAAGAACTCATCATCCCAAATTTAATTCATTTTTTAAGATGGATTCCAATCTTCACAGCATGCTGCTATCTATTTAATGAAAACCAGGGCATGCATATTCCCTTCATTAAAATCTTTGAGTTAAAATGAGTTTGCAGTGTTTTATTTATTATATTTAAAAGTTTCCTGCATTAATATTACATTGTACAGTTTCCAATTTTAGTCAAGGATTTATTAAATAATAAGCAAATAAAAGTAAATTATTCAATTTTCATACACATCAATTACTTTATGTGATCACGGCTTGTGATTTTTATCAACGGGCTGTGAGAATCACAACCTTTTAACAACCGATAATTCTGAAAATGCTAACATTTAGACTGCAGGGCTTTTGAGCTTCTCAACAATATGTATTCATAAAGTTCTGGCAGCATTCACATGCCACCCTCAGCACCTTAGTTGCAGGGCAAGACAAAGCATTCCACAGGAAAGCACAAATGGGATGCATTGATAAAGAGAGATAAGATCGGATTAAAACACTGTCTTCACCTCAGATTGGTCAGAAGAACACAGCTTCAAAGAATGCTTCATGAACATGGTCTGGGGTCAGGATTGTGGGGGGAAACAATTTATAGTGCTTTTATTCATTATTTTAAAAACGTTACCCAGTATTTGATCACATTTATTTCCCTTCCTATTTAGTTCTAAGTCTTCCCCTACCTTCCCACCCATCCAAGTTCCTTCCTTCTCTCCCTCCCTCCTTCAGTTACAAGGGAGTGCAGTTTGCAGGCTAATGACTGACTGACTTTCTCTCCCTGAAGCAGTAAAATGCCAATAGCTCTTCAGCCAGGGGTGAGACTTCATGGATTCCTTCCTTCCCTCCTCCCTTCTGGGCTTTTGATTACCTTGAGATTGTTTAGGTCTCGTGTGTGTCTCATTTGCTATGTGTTGATATTTTCACTTGTCCTGCTCACCTGTCTTGTTCATATGTGTACCTGTCCTGTTCCTATGTGCACATGTTCTGTTCATATGTGCACCTGTCCTGTTCATATGTGCACCTGTCTTGTTCATATGTGCACCTGTCCTGTTCATGTGCACCTGTCCTGTTCATATGTACACCTGTCTTGTTCATATGTGCACCTGTTCTGTTCATATGTGCACCTGTTCTGTTCATATGTGCACCTGTCTTGTTCATATGTGCACCTGTTCTGTTCATATGTGCACCTGTCCTGTTCATATGTGCACCTGTCTTGTTCATATGTGCACCTGTCCTGTTCATATGTGCACCTGTCCTGTGAACATATGAACAGGACAGGTGCACATATGAACAGAACAGGTGCACATATGAACAAGACAGTTCATATGTGCACCTGTCTTGTTCATATGTGCACCTGTTCTGTTCATATGTGCACCTGTCTTGTTCATATGTGCACCTGTCCTGTTCATATGTGCACCTGTCCTGTTCATATGTGCACCTGTTCTGTTCATATGTGCACCTGTCCTGTTCATATGTGCACCTGTCTTGTTCATACGTGCACCTGTCCTGTTCATATGTGCACCTGTTCTGTTCATATGTGCACCTGTCCTAGTCATATGTGCACCTGTTCTGTTCATATGTGCACCTGTCCTGTTCATATGTGCACCTGTTCTGTTCATATGTGCACCTCACCTGCACTGCTTCCATGTCATCCTCTTCCTCTGGTGCTTACAATCTTTCTTCTCCTTTTTCAGATTGTCACAAGACCCACACAACCTCGAGCCTTGATAGAAAGGCTATAAATAGACATTCCATTTAACGTGAAACACTCCAGTCTCCCAGTCTCATCACTATGACCAGTGGTGGGTCTCTGTGTTAACTGACATCTATTGGAAGAATAAGCTGTTCTGAGGGTTGATCTATGGCATAGCAATAAATTGTTAGGGATAGCTTTGATAATGAGTCCATTTAGCAGACTAGTAACAGGTTTTCACCTAGGGGCCATGACTTTGCTATCCCTGGTTCTTGGTTTCCTTGGCAGTGTTAGGTATGGGTTCTATCTCCTGTAACAGGCCTAGATCCAAAGTGGCTGGTTACTTTGAATTTCATGTCCCTCTTGCACTAGTAGGCATAGCTTGCCAGGCGGGCCACTATTTTAGCTTGCAAGGTTCACAGTGGGTAAGACTGATTATGAATGATCTCCTCTGGTAACGTGCATAGCACCTTCCCTCACTATGAAACCTTCAGTAGAGATGAAGGGTCAAGGTGAGTACCAGTTTGTCTTCCCCGTGTCTATGATTCAAGCATGTGTTATCTTCAGCAGCAGGGTCTTACATTCAAGTTGTGACGAGTAACCAATAACTTGGGTTTTTTGTTTGTTCGTTTTTCTTTTATTGGATTTTTAATTTACATTTCTTTTTTCTTTTTTACTGGATATTTTTATTTATATTTCAAATGTTATTTCCTTTCCCAGCTTCCTGTCCATAAGCCCCCATCCCTCCCCCTCCCCTTCTTCTATAAGAGTGTTCCCCCAACCTTTCCTGCTTCCCCATCCTGACATTCCCCTACACTGGGGGTCCAGCCTTGGCAGAACCAAGGGCTTCTCCTCCCGTTGGTACCCAACAAGGCCATCCTTTGCTTCATATGTAGCTAGAGCCATGGGTCTGTTCATGTGAACTCTTTAGATGGTGGTTTAGTGCCGAGGAGCTCTAGTTGGTTGGTATTGTTCTTATGGGGTTGTAAGCCCCTTTACCTCCTTCAATCCTTTCTCTAACTCCCCCAATTGGGACCCCATTCTCAGTTCAATGGTTGGCTGCTAGCATTCTCCTCCATATTTGTCAGGCTCTGGCTGAGTCTCTCAGGTGACAGCTATATCAGGCTCCTGTCAGCATGCATTTCTTGGCTTCTTCAATACTGTCTAGGTTTGGTGGCTGTATATATATGGGCTAGATCCCCAGGTTGGGCAGGCTCCGAATGGCATTTCCTTCAGTCTCTGTTCCAAACTTTGTCTTCATATTGCCTCCTATGAAAATTTTTGTTCCCCCTTTTAAGAAGGACTGAAACATCCACACTTTGGTCGTCCTTCTTGAGCTTCATGTGGTTTGTGGATTGTATCTTGGGTAATTCGAGATTTTGAGCTAATATCCACTTATCAGTGAGTGCATGCCATGTGGTTTTTTTGTTTGTTTGTTTTTTGTTTTGTTTTTTTAATTGGGTCACCTCACACAGGATGATATTTTCTAGTTCATTCCATTTGCCTATGAATTTCATAAAGTCATTGTTTTTGATAGCTGAATAGTACTCTATTGTGTAGCTGTACCACATTTTCTGTATCCATTCCTCCGTTGAAGGGCATCTGGGTTGTTTCCAGCTTTTGGCTATTATAAATAAGGCTGCTATGAACATAGTGGAGTGGAGCATGTGTATGTTAGAGCATCATTTGGGTATATGCCCAGGAGTGGTATACCTGGTTCCTCAGGTGGTACAATGTCCAATTTTCTGAGGAACCTCCAGACTGATTTCCAGAGTGGTTATACCAGTTTGCAATCCCACCAACAATGGGGGAATGTTCCTCTTTCTCCACATCCTCACCAGCATCGTTGTCACCTGAGGTTTTGATCTTAGCCATTCTGACTGGTGTGAGATCTCAGGTTTGTTTTAATTTGCATTTCCATGATAACTAAACGTGTCGAACATTTCTTTAGGTGCTTCTCAGCCATTCGATATTCCTTAGCGGAGAATTCTTTGTTTAGCTCTGTACCCCATTTTTAATAGGGTTATTTGGCTCTCTGGAGTCTAACTTCTTGAGTTCCTTGTGTGTATTGGATATTATCCCAACCAATAACTTGTGATGTTCAGGTAGTCTTTTTGGACAACAACTCAAAAGGAGGTAACTGATTCTTGGTATTGGGTGATTTATTTGGTAGGGTATGGTGTTTAGCTGGGTAAACCATTTATAAGGTAATTTAAACTGAATACAACAACATTTAAATAAATTAAACTAATTTACATATACTTCATAACTATGTTTTATTATGGAAGGCTACTTTGAAGATGGGCAAAAATATGAAATTAGCCAGACTGAGAAGCACTGTAGACTTGATGGGTCTGAGGAGTTCATTTTATTACTGTCTTCGTATTGTCCCTCTCCTCGTTCCCTTTTTCACTCTGGATCTCATGGATCCAGGGTTGGTCTCAAACTCATTCTACAGCCAAAGATGATTCCTTTAATGTCTGATCCTCAGCCTCCACATCACGAGTTTACCATGGCATAGTTTTACTCAGTACTTGGTGTCAAGCCCAGGCCTTTGTGTATACTAAGGCAAGAACAACTGAGCTCCATCAATGCCCTGAGCTCAGATTTCTTTATGCATCCTTCCCTCCCTAGTGTCTTCTTTCTGTCCTTACTTGCCTGGTCTGTATGTCCTTTCCTGTTTCTCTCTCCCTTACTCGTTCCCTTCTTTCTTCGCCTTCATATTCTTGCAGTGATTCTCCCAAGGGGACAGTGAAGTGTCAGGTGAGTAATGACACATACTTACCCCCACCCCCACTCCTGTGATCTGGAATGAAAACCAAACTTGGGAGAAAGGGACCTTCATTGGAGGAATTAGAGAAAGGACTGAAAGAGCTTGAAGGGGCTTGCAACCCCATATGAAGAGCAACGCCAACCAACCAGAGCTCCCAGGGACTAAGCCACTACCCAAAGACTATACATGGACTGACCCTGGGCTCCAACTGCATAGGTAGCAGTGAATAGCCTTGTTGGGGCACCGGTGGAAGGGGAAACCCTTGGTTCTGCCAAGGTTGGACGCCTAGTGTATGGGATTGTTGGGGGGCAGGTAATGGGGGAAGGAGGGGGAGGGGAACATTCATATAGAAGGGGAGGGGAAGGGGTTAGGGGGTTGATGAATAGGAAACCGGGAAAGGGAATAACATTTGAAATGTAAATAAGAAATATCCAATTTAATAAAAACGGAAGAAAAAATGTAAATACAAAAAAAATGTAGAAAGCAACCCTACGGAGAAAAAGAAAAGAAAAGAAAACCAATCTTGGAATCAGAACAATGGTGCTTAGTCCCAGCTCTGCCCCTCACAGGCTGTGTGACCTTAGAAAGCTCTCCAGCCACTCTGCGCTAAAGTGTTCTCCGATGGTTTGTCTACCGTGTGGAAATGCTGGAAGAGGCACTTACTGGGCTATATTAGATTCTTGCATAAGTTGCATGTGAGAACGATCCACGTCCAGCCATGACTTCTTTCTGGTTTGCATATTAGGACAGTTGTTCTCACTGCTTCACGTGCCTTCTGTGAAATGCAAACACTCAATCATTGTCTCTTATTCATCACACATTATTAGATAGAAGAAACGATCCTTGAATGAAAGCACATAAAATGATAATACCTAGCCTCAGGTTATGCAAATCAAACTTTAAGTTTGGGAGGAGACCGCATTGCAAGATCTGGTCCCAGTCCCATTTGCAGGAGGCACTCAGAGACTTGGGGTCACGCTTGCTCACAACTCCGTTCTGAACATCCGTGCATATCAGTTTTCCTTATTTCTCCAGAAGTCCTCATGGGCCCGAAGGGCTAACATTCTTCCTATCTCTGTGTTTGGATCTTCTGGCAAATGCCGTGATGCCATATGGTGTCTGGAGAGATTAATTTTTACTTTGTTTTTAGACCTGTTTACTGTTGTACATTCCTTTTAAGAGAAATCTGTCACTAGGACTGACTTTCTAAAATTCTTTGAAAATGTGCTTGGGTTCATTTACATTTTGGTCAAGAAAAGAAAATACATACTTTCTATTTCCTTTTGCTAATGTATTGAATTATTGTTTGTTTTCGGGCCTTGCATGATTTACAGAACAGATTTCTAAAGACAAAGAATATGGAAGTAGCTGAGAAAACCTTATGCTGCTCCTGACCCGGGTTACTGTAACAGAATGAGCACAGGTGGCTAAGGCTTTACACATCTTAGCTCTCAGCATTCATAAAACTCCAATACCACAGGGCTGCACTGCATACACTGTGCAGTCAAGGGGTTAAGCAAGCTTTCTATTTTATGGGCCCTTAAATCTTAAGTGATGTTCTGTGTTGTGCATTACAAGGACAGCCAGGAGAGGTATATATAACTTTTTTTTCTTCACATCACCTAAGTAAGAGTTTGAAAGCTTGGTAACACCCCAGGAGCAAGAAAAGCATAAAAGCACTTGCCAGACACAAGGTAGAGGTGATGCATTAAGATTCTCCCCTACTTCAGAAAGTACGTGTGCACACATGCAAACACACATGCACGTGTAATCTCACACAGAAACACACACCCGCACATACTCAAATGAAATACATTTAGGAAGGCCTCCTTTTACAAAAGAACAAATTGATCTTTGCAATATTGTAAGTATTTTTTCAAGTGTTGTTTCCTTATAAACTGTGAACATTATCTAATATGGAAAGATATAAGTCAAGTTTCTAGAAATAGAGAATAATCATTGTTTCTGGGTTCTTAGAAGTTTTTCTGGTTGGACCTTTTGGTTTAGTCCTTTTGGTTTTTCTTTACAATTGAAAATTTATATTTCAAACCTCACTAAATTTCTCATGGTCTGGGTATCTATAAGCCTTTTGGATATTACTTTTATTATCTCTGTTACAATTCATATTGCTATATACTACATCCCTTGAAGTAGTTATCCACATAGAACGCTTTCATCTTGAGCATTACAAATTGCTCACCTTAGGAATAAAAAGATTCTAAGAGACTTCAGGTATGACTGAGTGGACATTACACAAACTCATAGATGTTTCTATATAGCATCACTTTTTCTCTTTTATTTTGTAAAAGCCCCAACTCTCGGTGTGTGTATGTGTGCCTATGTGTGTGAGAATGTATGTGTACCTTGGTGGGCATGTGTGTGTGAGCATATGTGTACTGTGTGTGCAAGTCGAAGCACCTCTATCCTTGCACTGGGGCCAGAATAAGGCGCTGGGTATCTTTCTCTCCCACTCTCTGCCTGCTCCTTTGAGTTCAGATCTTTTCTTGAAACTGAGGCTCATCTTTCCTTGGCTAGGCTGAAAGCCAGCGAGACCCAGAAACCTCCAGGTCTGGTTCCTTGGAACTAGGGTAAAGCACAGCACAGCATTTTACATAGATCCTGGGATCCTCATGACTGCATAGCAAGAGCTCTTAACATCCGAGCCATCTTCCTAGCCCACTGTCCATCTTCTTATATAATATATTCAGCCATTAAAATGTATCTTTCCTAAACAGAGTGTTTTTGAATGTGTATATGTGCACCCTATTAATATTACTCTATTAATTCTATTCAACAAGTTTCCGTTTTGTTTGTATTGGAAATAGAAACTCACATGGTAAGGGAATAAAATATAGTAATCTGAAGTAAAGTGTACAAAGCATTTATATATAAATATATGTAAGTGACAGAGAACGGAAGCAGTAGACAACAGAATAAGATCTTTAAGCATGGAAGTCGCGTGCCAGTAAAACGGTTATGACACTTCCATTTACTTTCTCAGTGGTTAAATTTATAGTCTCTTCTTTTATCACATTTTAAATGCCTAACATTTCTTAAATATAGTTTCTATGTATTTTTTTCTGTCAGATAACCCCATCCACAAATGTCACTGAGGTTTCAATCTGTTAACTCTCCTTACTCTTGCTTATGTATCTTTTGCCTTACATGTGTGCATTGTAATTTGTCTGAGTCATGGTTCTATTGCCATGATCAAGGCAACTATTATAAAAGAAAGCATTTAACCGAGGACTTTCTATATTTTCAGAGGTGGGTACATTATCGTCATGGTGGAAGGCAGACAGATACGGTGCTAGAGCAGTAGTTAAGAGAGACATTGCGATCCACAGATAGTAGGCAAAGAATGAGAGAGTGGGCTCAGCATGGGCTTTTGAAACCTCGAAGTTCATCCCCAGGAAGGCGCATCCTTGAACAAGGAGACACCTATTAACCCTTCAAGCATCCATCAACTGGGGACTAAGCACACAAACATAGGAGTCTATGGGGACAATTTGTATTCAAAGCACCAAATAATTTTTAAAAACTATAACCTGAGATGACTCAATGGCTCAGTGGGTAAAAGTACTTGGTGTGCTTGTCTCACAACCTGCAATCAGTCTCTGTGGCCCATGACAGAAGAAGGTTGGCTCTGGGATGCTGTTCTCCAACCTCCACATACAGTCCCTAACATGCAGCAGGACATACACACACACACACACACACACACACACACACACACACACACACACGCACACACACACACACACACACGCACACGACGGGGGGGGAAGAGAATTAATAAAAACAACCATAATCACAATCATAAAATAACTTGTTTTTCTTCTGCATTTATTCATGGGAATCATTTAAGGCTTCCCTTAAGTATGTGTCTGTCATAGGCTTTGCATTTGGTTTTGCAAAGCGCCTGGCCATCATCAGTCCTGGGTAATCTTTAGCTGCTGGACTTAGTTTGTTTTGTGTTGCTTTCTCATTGTCCTATGTAGATTGGCTGATGCATTCTGGGAGTCACTGGACCAACTTAGAGATGTGTAGAGTTGGGGAACAAAAATGGTGGGTCACATGAGAACCTAGTTGTGTCCTATCCACATGGTTTACAGAAATATCAAGAGTTCCTTTTTTCCAAGATCATTACTGCAAAGCAATCCAAAATGCCCTACCTGCTCTCTTTGATTCTTCTTTCTCACCATTAGCGATGTCAGACTTTACTTCAATATAAGAAGAGTGCCATCTAGCAAAACATTTAGGGCTGCCTGCCTCACGTGCATGACTCCTCTTCTGACGTCACACAATATCCTCCTCCTTCAGGGCCAATATGGCATATTGCCCAAATCATTAATTGTGCCATCCTTCAGCTACAGTGGATTGCATATCTCCATCAGAGACAGAGAGAAAGAGAGAGAGAGAGAGAGAGAGAGAGAGAGAGAGAGAGAGAGAGAGAGAGAGCCCAAGAAAGGGGGAGAAAGGGGAGGTAGATTAAAGATTAACGTCCCAAAGACAGAGACCAGTCTTTGTAGTTACATATTCTTCGTTACCTTATTCACAGTCAGAGACCTGAGATACATCGAGAAAGGGATGCTAATGGGACCATGGTCCATCTCTGCCAAACCTTCCTCATCATCTAAGGAGCATCCTCATTAACACTTATATTACTCGTACATTTCTACGTTATGATGTTTGTCTTGTTAACTTCTCTATCTTCCTATAGGATGACTGTTTCTTATTCCATTCTAATGCCTGTTTTCTTTTTTATATTTTTTCTTGGATATTTTATGAATTTACATTTCAAATGTTATCCCCTTTCTCCCCTCTCCCACACGCCCTCCCCCTCCCCCTGCTTCTCTGATGATGTTCCCACTCCCACACACCCACCCCAACCTCAGTGCCCTAGCATTACCCTACATTGGGGAAATGAGCCTTCACAGGACCAAGGGCTTTTCCTCCTATTGATGCTGGACAGTGCCATCCTTTGCCACATATGTGGCTGGAGTCATAGGTCCCTCCATGTGTACTCACTGGTTGGTGGTTTAGTCCCTGGGAGCTCTGGTGGGTCTGGTTGGTTGATATTGTTGTTCTTCCTACGGTGTTGCAAACCTCTTCAGCTCCTTCAGTCTTTTTTCCAAGTCCTCCATTGGGGTCCCCTGTTCAGTCCAATGGTGAGCTGCAACCATCCTCATCTGTATCAGTAGGGCTTTGGCAAAGCCTTTCAGGAGACACCCACATCTGGTTCCTGTCAGCAGGGACTGAAGAAAAGGTCACCCAGAGACTGCTCCACCCAAATGCATCCACTAAACCCAGTCACTATTGCTGATGCCAAAAAGTGTTTGCTGACAGGAATGAAATATCCACATTTTGGTCTTCCTTCTTCTTGGGCTTCATATGATCTGTGACTTTTTTTCTTAGGTGTCTTAAGCTTTTGGGCTAATATCCATTTATCGATGAGTGTATACCACGTGTGCTCTTTTGTGACTAGGTTACCTCACTCAAGATGACATTTTCTAGTTCTATCCATTTGCCTAAGAATTTCATGTAGCCATTGTTTTTAATAGCTGACTAGTACTCCGTTGTGTAAATATACTACATTTTCTGTATCCATTCCTCTGGGCATCTGGGATCTTTCCAGCTTCTGGCTATTATAAATAAGGCTGCTATGAACATAGTGGAGCACGTGTCCTTTTAACTCTCCCGGTGACTCCATCTTCAACTTTACCTCTTCCAGAGAAACAAAGTCTTTGGACAGTCAGTATCTTCATCACAGAAATCATATAACATAACCAAAACCCAGCCCAATTGACTTTTATGACAAATCACAATGTTGTTTATCAGCCTTGACTTTGTTCCTTGGAAACAGGCAAATGAAACAACGCTTGTCTTTGAATACAAATCATTAAAAGAATAGAGGGACCTTTATAAACCCAGACGGCAGCCCCAGGTGGGAAGAGCTTGCATATCTTGCTCTGCCTGGAGCCTTAAGTAATTACATTACCTGTTTCCCACCCCGCAACTGCAGGCTGGATGGAGCAACCTATCCTGTCCCACGTCTATTTATACAGGCAGCCTAGGCACCTGGTGCTCTTACCAATATCTTACGGGTGCAGCACAGCACTGAGATCTCCCCCACCCCCACCCTTTGCACTGAGCTGCTTTTCCACCCAACTTTAACAAACCCAATTGTGTTCAAGTAGGCTGCTGCCTACTAATGACAGTTATCAGGAAGCTGATTATGATAATCAGAGAAATAAAGAGGCAGTCGTAGAGATGCAGACTGTAATGTCTGACCAGAAACCTTGCATTGACGAGGGTCGGTGTTCCTACACCTAGGACAGCATGTGCGAACCAATCTGGAATGGATGATATGATCAGTTTACACAATGGTTAAAATTAGAAACACTTTGGGGAACATATATTTTCATTAAAACTCAGCAATTTCATGAAACAAACATGTTAATTAATGCCCCAGTCTCCCCAGAAACTTAACCTAATTCTGATTTCTTCGCCTGTTTTATCTGCCCAGGCTGGTATATGAGATAGACTGAGTCGTGCGGCATAATTCAAAGTTATACCAATGCTAGGAAGTGAGTGTTCCTGCGGTAGCATGATTGCTCAGGAAGCCATCATAGCTGTAATTTAATCCTCAGATCACTAAAGAAAACCATAAAGGCGAGCTTTCGCCTCTTCTCATCTCAGACTTGAGGGATTTCCAGATGCATCGCTGCGGACTTCAGGCTAGATAACAGAACAGGGTCAGTGCAGGGGGAATCCCGGAAGCTAGAAACACTTCCCACACATCGTATTTGGCAGGAGTGGAAGGAATTCAGTGGATACAAAACCTCCAGTTTAATGCTTACTGCTACCCACAACAACCTGACAGCAAAGATCTGAACCACAAAGCTGCATATTAAAATGTGCACAAGTGTGAACCAGTCCCGGGAAAACGTCAGATCAAAAACCTACGGAGGTCAATATTAGTGATCATATGTTTAGATATGTCCTACGTGATGTTGCTTCTAATTGAAGAACTTCGTGCCAGTGACACTGACGACACACAAGAGTCTCATTAAGGAAACTCTGCACAGCAAGTGTTTGCGGCAGTGCTGGCTTCGCTCCAGTCTTCTCTCCTCCCCACCTTTTTTTTTTTTTTTTTTTTTTTGCATTTTTTCACTTTGGAGATTTTCATGGATCTGCCGAGCCTGGTTTCTGTTATTTTCAGTTCCAGAGTGAGAACAGTAGGATGTACGTGTTGGTATGTCAGCCTTGGCAGAGGACGGAGGGTGGCAAGCATGGTGTTTACACATATTGTTGACATTGCTAATGTGTCACAAAGGCTAACAAGATTTGAGGAGCGCAGTGTCTTCCCATGAAATTTATTCTCTCTTGTGTAAGGAAAATACCATTTCTCCCACTAAGTATCTTTTAGAAGTACCACCTGCTCACCCCATCTCTTGGCCAGCAGTAACCTTGTATATCTGAGCACAAACTTTAAATTCAATAAAATAAATTCAGTTATGATTCTACCTTGGGTTGAATGTCTATGTGAAAAAAATTTATATTACGACCGGTTTTGAAATTTCTGGAGTTTTGAACCTCAAGATCTGCTCAAATGCCAGCTCTTAGACTTAGAAATTATGTGACGTAAACATCTGACACCAAGTAACCTCACTAGGTGTTAGGGCAATAGCCTCCATAGTACTCATGGATATTAAAGGAGACAATTTAGGACAATTCCTCAGTACAGTGGTTGGGAAGTTATTAGGGCTCAATGACTATCGGCTATGGTAATTATATCAGCACATTCCTCTATTAAACAACTCTGAAATGGCTCTGTTCATGTTGATTACTGATCTTAGCATGGGCACCCAAGGTACCCCTAGTTTCCTGTCTGTTGTTTGGGATGAGCGTTACCGTTCACCATCAGAGTTGCTCTGGTGACTCCCCTGTCCAACTGTTCATCTCTCTAAGAGTCTTGGTGAGGCGTCTGTACCAAGGTAAAGTCAGCCTGCTCAACCTCTGTCTCCAAATTTATAAAATCAACAGAACTGACAAATGGTGTGTTTTGTGGGCTGCAATGTGAACAGAATGGAAAGTGTAAAAATGCATGTAAAAAGAAGAAATGGAGAAGGAGCCATTCACAATGGTCCCTACAGCCTTCAAAGTGCACAAATATAACTCCGTGTTATTAATGGTTGGGAAAGCAAGAAATGATTCCTCAACCAGGTCATATCGCCTTTAGTGGCAAGTGAGTTCTAGGATAGAGAGCTGCTGGGACGGGTGTCAGTGGTCCCTGCGTCTTGCTCTGTGAGGAGACTCCATGGGTCCTGGACCACGTTTGCTTGAAAGCTGCCCTTGCTGCTCAAATAGTTGGCAAAGATGCTTTGACTTTTGACTCCTAGAATTGTTTGAAGAATAAATCCAAAGGAGTCCCTTTCAATGTACCAAGAGATAAATCTGATATCGTTTAAGTATGTAAAAATTGAAAAGAAAAGTCCCACTTAAACACATTTTCAAGTCATGTTGAAAGAGATTCATAGTTTGACAAGGGCGTGTGAATCTAGGTTCTGGAGCTCAGAAATATGCACAAAGCAGTTTGTAGCCCACACTGTGAAAACCAGAGCTTTGCTTCCCCCCATTTGAAAACTGTCTTTGTCTTTCCCCATCACCATAATTAACTAGTTCCTATTCATTAAACAATGAAACAGACAATTAAATAGTAATAATAGTCCTTTAATTATGAAGGTATTGTTATCTCCATAGAACATGGAGAGGGGGGATTGCTTTAGCTGTGTTTCAAACGTTTGCCTCTCCGATTTTTAAATACAGAAAGAAGAAAATGTTCACCATGTTAGAGTGGCTGATAAGAAAGGGGGACAGAAGCTACACCCTCCAGATGACCATTTCTGATGAGCAGGAGTCTCACTTATTAACGGAGTAAGGATTGATCAGGAGACATGAATTCTTAACAAGCATCCTTAGACTTTTTCGAGAGGCAACTCTAACCGAGCTGAGAATCGTCGGCGAGTATTTTTAGGCACAAGGATGCATGATTAAGATCAAAGCCCTGCACTTGATGACTTTCAGAGTTTGTTAAGCACCGTAACACAGGGCTGAAATTCAATTTGAACCACTCGTCAGCTTGTCTTTCACTCTCCCCTTTGGGTAGAGTGTGATTTTAATACCAGAGTTGGCTTTGGCATTATTATATTTTGATACAACAGAATAAATTATCACATCTCCAGCTCGACAAAAACAAGTTGCATTTCCAAAATGTTTTGTCCTCACTACTAACAGTTCTCTGCAGCAGAGACTCGAGATTTTTGAGAAAAAGCTGTGAATATAAACAACTTGGGTTGGGATCACAGAAAAATCCCTTCTCTCTCACCCAGTCATTTAGAAAGGAACATACGGCCTTTATTTCATAATCAAACACACATTTAGTGTTCACTAATGGTGACATGTGCACCATCAAGGGAGGTAGGAAGGTGTGGCTACTCCAATTAGGTTACAGACTCTGTGGCCTAGGACATACGATTCCTCTTAGTCTCAGTTTCTCCTTTGTAATGAGATGCTACTGTGCCAGCTTTGATGAAAACAAACCAATTATTCTTTTGTTCTGTTCTTTTATTAATCAAACACATTTGGGTTTTGGATATCTCTGAAAGAAATGCTAGTTTTCCTAAAAGGACCTTTACCTGTGACCATTAGCTCCATAACCATTAGCCAAGAAATAGTAGTTCTTTGTAAATCTATATCAAGCTCTTCAATATGCCTCAATTTTATTTTTTGAGCAAAGACCGTAACTAATCCAAGGAGTCATGGGACCCCAGAGTCTCATAAAAAGGACACATTAGGATGAACTGAGGTCCTCATCTGCAGGACAACAGCCATCAAGGCTCCCCACTGACTGTAAGCTACATTCTGATCTAGTGATGCAACCATGACAGGCGGTTCTATAACATACATGACTGGCTTTGTAGTCATGCTATTTCTAAGGCATAGCCGTTCTCCCATCCTCAGTCGAAAGACCCCAACTCTTCCCAGTCATACATGAAACAGTTCTTTAGGGAGAAAAATCTTGAAAATTATTTTCTTACAGAAATTCACATCTATTTCTGCTCTTTCTATAACTTCCAAGGACATACCCTCAGGCTCCTTAGACCTTCCTGGTCAACAGCATGTTGACAGAACACTAGCTGGCAAATGGTTAATAAAATTGAATCAAGGATATCATTGTTCCTCCTATGGGTTGCAAACCCCTTCAGCTCCTTCAGTCCTTTCTCTAACTCCTCCATTGGGGTCCCCGTGCTCAGTCTGATGGTTAGCTGCAAGCATCCGCATCTGTATCAGTAAGGCTCTGGCAGAACCTCTCAGGAGACATCCATATCAGGCTCCTGTCAGCAAGCACTTCTTAGCATCAGCAATAGTGTCTGGGTTTGGTGGTTGCATACAGGATGTTGGGTAGGGCAGTCTCTTAATGGCCTTTTCTTCAGTCTTTGCTCCATTCTGTTACTGTATTTCCTTTAGACAGGAGCAATTCTGGGCTAAAATTTTGAGAAGTGTGGGAGATTCCATCCCGCAACCGAGGACCTTGCCTAACCTCTAGATGTGCTCTCTACAGGTTCTCCCTCCCCTTTGTTGGACATTTCAGCTAATCTCATCCCTGTTGGGTCCTGGGAGCCTCTTGCTTTCCTGGCATCTGGGGCTTGTTGGTGGCCACCCCCAGTTCCCCATCCCCCATTGCTATACACTTCCATTCAAATTCCTGACGGTTTGTATATTATCCCTGTCTCCTCTCATACCTGATCATGCCCCCATTTTTCTACCTCCCCTTACCAAGTACCTCCCACCCTCTACCTCCATGAGTATTTTGTTCCTCCTTCCAAGCAGACAACCCCCCAGAGCTCCCAGGAACTAAACCACCAACCAGAGTACACATGGAGGAACCCATGGCTCCAGCCACATATGTAGCAAAGGATGGCATTGTCTGGCATCAATAGGAGAAGCCCTTGGTCCTGGGAAGGCTCCATTCCCCAGTGTAGGGTAATGCCAGGGTGGTGAGGTGGGAGGGGGAGCATCCTTGTAGAAGCAGGGGGAGGGGAGATGGGAAAGGGGGGAACTGAAAGGGGGATAACATTTGAAATGTAAATACATAAAAGATCCAATAGAAAAATTTAAAAAACGTAAAGAACAGTGACAAACAGAAAAAAATGAATCAAGAAATTTCCAGAGCAGAGTTCAATATTAGAAAATATGAATGTGTGAAATTTTAATTTACAAGGCCAACTATAAAAAAGATACAATTACCCAACTCAGTGCAACGGGTTATAGTTGGCTTCTTCAGCATATTAGTGCACCAGTCCTTAGACAGCTTCCGGCTGATGGTAGCTATTAGAATCTACACAATCCTAAGTACAGAACTAATTCCTTGTGCTTTTTAAGTAAAGCAATAATGGTCCTTTGTAGATCTGTATTCTTCATTGTAACTCAGTTTCTTCTGGCAACAAGTATAAATAACCCAAGGAACTTTGAGACCACAGTGTCTCCTATACTGAAGACTGAGATCCTCATGTGGGGGTCAATAGCCCTCAAGGCTTCACATGAGTCTGAGAAACATGATCTTTAAGGCATCGCATGACCACTGGGAACTCAACCACATTCCTTGTCTTTTTTCTGAATCCTGCCATGGATGAAGTGATTTGATCAATTTAGTGGCCAATTTCTTTAGTCAAGGACACATGATATTGCATTATTTCAGTGCCTCAAGTTAATTAATGAGCTCAAGAAATTCGAAGAAATTATTGTCCTATTTATCTATACATTGTTCTTAGCTGATTTTCAGTGTCCATTCAATTTTCAACCTGCTTGCTATCTAGTATTCATATATATATTATGTGTATTCTGCTAATAGCTCACCGTTACCTTAATTCATGAGGATAAATGTTTAACTCTTTTATTTGTTTTTATGTCTACTTTAAGTTATTTTTCAGGGAGTATTTTCTAATTTATAAAATGCATGACTACCTTGAGTTACTTAATCTCATCAAGGAAGTAAAGACACACTACCTTTTTGAAGGGAAATAGAAAAAAAATTAACCTTTCTCTGGTAGATTCTATAACAAGTACTTTCTATGCATTACTATGTTGGGTTCCCCAATAGGTCATATATTGGACATCTTACAAGTAAGGAAACTGAGGCAAGAAATTGAATGACTAGTCCAGGGTTATCCAGCCCAGAACTAACAGGGTAAGACTGAAGTCTCTCTGACATCTGGCAATAGAATATCCCTTTATACACAAAATGTTCAGATACAGTATCACTATCCACAAAGAGCAGAAATCCTGCCAAGGAACAAGGGAGGCATCATAAGATGCAGAGGAGTGAATTATTTCCTGAGGGCTCCAACTACCTCAGGATGTGGCATTGAAGTATTGGCATTAGTCAGAATCCTAGAGCAAGGGCAGGTATGGGTCATTCTGCAAGAAAGAACATTATAGGGCAACAGTTTAGAATAGGACAGGAGCAAGCATGAGAAGCAGGGCTGGGAAAGATGACAGTCAAATTTGGGAGGAGCACAGTAGAAAACAGATTGAAAAACACACTAGAGACAAATTGTTAGAGACCCTTGACACAGGTTAGCCTAGGATTTTTGTTTAATTTGAAACACATTTGCTACCAGGAAAATGGTATGATACAGCTGGATTATAGGCATATGGTTTCAGAAATGCTAATCCAAGAGGAGCCATCTTGGCAGAAGCAGAGTAGCAGATTAGAGCTAAAGTACATGGCAGAACAGAAGAGAGGAAGGGGCGTTGTCAGAATTTTCAATGACTTCAATGAACAAGAATGCAGTCACAGCTCAAAGTGTCCACGGTGGGGAAAATTCTACTGGTTCTATGGTATTTCTCTTATCCTGTGTTCTCAGCTTCAGGAAGGAAGACATACTCTAGTTTCCTAGTAAAGTGCTCCTAAGCTGTCCCAGTGGAGTGAGTGCAGGAGGAATACTCCATGAAGAACACACAGAAGTAATATTAGACATATAGATCCAGGGCCCCTTTGCCTGACTGCAGCTACAAAGGGGATCTGGGTTTGAAAACCTAAGGAGAGATTCTAAAATGAATTCAAATGGGAGTTTCAGCAATGAATCCCTTCTGGGCTGAGAGAAGATAGGTGGTGGCAGGGAGTGGGTGGGATACCAGAGACTACTCATCATAATTCACTGGGGCTGGCTTACAGTTTCAGAGGTCTAGTCCATTATCATCACAGCGGGAAGCATGGCAGACACAGTGCTGGAGGAGTCAGTCCCGAGTTCTACATCTTGTTTTAAGGGCAGCCAGGAAGACGGTCTGGATTATGTTGGCCAGACTTGGGCATATATATATATATATCCTCAAAGCCATAGTGGCCCCTTTCCTCTAACAAAGCTACATTTCTCCAATGAGGCCAAGCCTCCTAATAGTGCCACTTGCTATGAGCCAAGTATATTCAAACCACCACAATTTGGAAGAATCTGACTCTGAAACTTGCCTCCCCCTTTTTCCCCAACTGGTAGTCACCTATAGTATACAGTCAGGCTCTGTAGTTTATCTTCACCATATCCACTTATTCTCTTCTGGTACAAAAGCCAGACAAGAACACGGTGCTGTGGCTGAGTCCATTAAGGACAGTGACATATGAATTTACAAAATTTTCAAAGGTAGCCACAGATATATGTAAATTTTTGGTGAGCCAAAATATTATTTTTGATGATTTTCCTGATGATTTGAAAATGGGATGCTCACCCCTAGCTTGAAGAGAGTGAAGGCAAACCTTTTATCATGGATGTCAGAGGAGGGGCAAGTGGCTCTTCTGTGGGCTCTCAAAGAGAAGGGCAGTTAAGGAGGTCAGGTGCTAACATGCTGGCTGCTGATTATTGATTTGAACTTTTGTCAGTTGGTGGCACAAATTTTGTTTTATCTATTATCTATCCACCTGTCTATTGGTGGTTTAGACCTTCCAACTATCTACCCACCCATTTATCTACCTACTTATTCTTTGAGACTATTTTGAGACAGGGTTACACACTAAAGTGTAAACACCTAGGCTAATCTAAAATGTGCTATATAGTGCATGATGGTCTAAATCTCAAGGCAATCCTCCTGACTTGGCCACCATATTGGCTGTCAAATGTTATTTTATGTCTTTGTTTCATTTAGAAACTTGAGCACTCAATAGCAAAGTGACTTAATTGTACATCTGCTTCCCCCAAATTGGAGACTTAGTGGTTCTCACTACAATGAGAGGCTATGGCTTTTCCCAAGGCATAGATAGCTTGATCAGGCTTGCTCTTCATGTGTCCAAGTATAACTTTGTTCAATTGCCTCGTTAAAGTTGACCCACCTCCTGAGCCTTTTCTCCAAGTACATCAACTCTAAAGACTGGTTTTTACTCATGTATATGTGGATCTCTCCCTGTCTCTCACTTTTCCTCTCTGTCTCGCTGCCTCTGTCTCCCTGTCTCTCTGTCTCTCTCTATCTCTCTTGTGCATGTGTGTATCCTGAATGGGCACAGGCACCCATGGAAGTCAAAGGAGGGCGTTGAATGCCCTCTAATTCCCCAAGGCTGGAGTTACAGGTGGGTGTGAGCAAGCGCTACTAAATACTGGGTTATCTCTTTAGTCCCACGAACTCCATTTTAAGCCTGTCTCTTGTACTGTCATTCTGGAAAGGAAAGACAATTAATTCTAGCTTCGCTCATAGTAACAAAACTCAAGGAGAGGCCAACAGACCATCCTCTTCCAAGTTTTTGCTAAAAACAACTATCTCGTGTTTTGTCAGTGTTTGAAAGTCAAGTTTGAGACTCTTTTACAGAGAGTCATGTACTCCTATTCACCCTTTCTTGCAATTACACTTTGTTGAATGCCTACTCCTGTGATCTGAGCTCTTCTCCCATGTACACATTCTTGAACGGAAAAATACATGTTTTCCCCTAAATTATTTCCCCTTTCTCTCTCCACTACTTCTGACAATACAATTGCTTTTAATCTTACTAATTGTACGGTGAATGAGAAAAACAAGGTCTTTTGTTTTTGTTGTTATTGTTGTTTTGGGTTTGTTTGTTTTTTGTTTGTTAAATGGAAGAGGATTTTTTTCAACTCATAGGGTTTCTACATTCCTCAAAGGGAGCCACGTCTTTTCAAAACTTTTAGGAAAACATTTCAAAGATAGAATTGGAAAGACAGTGAGACACTGGGCAGGCATGCCTTCCGCATACATGCTGTCCTTTCAGGCAGTCTGTCAGTCTGTCCCTTCTTCTTCCACCCTCTGGGACCACTGCTCCTTTGTCCTATTCATTGTTGATTTCAAGGCCCAGAATACTCAGCTGCAGAAACCAATTGCCATGAGATGGGGAGATGTCCGTGGACTTGACATCTCTCTGCCAGCAGCTAATGAATGGTGGGAAGGGTAGCTCAGGACACTTCATTGGCCACAGAGCTTACACTTTTCTAAATTGTCTTTTCTGGCTTGGTTCAGAAAAGGGAGCCTTATTAAAATCATTCTGTCCCCCAAAACACCATTAAGTACCAGCATAAAGCCCATGCGAGCCATTTGGAAATGAAAAGACTCCAAGTAGAGCTTGTGATTGAAGCTGGTCTCCAATCATTTGCTTTGAAACAAAAATAATAGAAGTGACTCCTCATCCAATGCTTGCCCTTCATCAGGTTTGGTACAGCCCTGCACAAACATTATCTCAGTCAACTCCCATGCTTCACAGGGGTCTATTGTCCATCCTTAATAGACAAGGAACTGAGAGCCAAGGAGGTCCTCCAGAGCTCTGGTGTCCCCAGATGCACTAGATAAGGGTTCTACTGTCCGCTTTGATGTTAGAGCAGCTTCCATTTTTGGCTTCTGTTAATTTGCAGGTAGTCCTTATACATAGGGAGGAGCAGATTTCTCTCAAGACACAGAGAATTCTACTGCATTTTGAACAGCATTCCTGAAGGAAAGCTCTGTAGCGTCACCCAGAGGAGTCCTTAGTCTTAACTGAACAGAGTTGTGGGGTTGTCATTGAGTGAAAGGGACTCCAGGCTCTGGGAATGTTTAAGAGAAGTGTTTCAGTCACCTAGAAAATAGTTAATTCTTGCTGCCAGAAAAGAGTTAGACATGATGGGAACAGATTCCAACATTTAATGGGATCTTAGATGACATGTTGTATAAAATTTTCAAAGTGAGATTCTTACATACATAATTTATCTCTGTAATTAAAAAGCCAAATTTAAAAAATAATACAGATGCAACACATAATGGTGTGATTTTTTTTGTCACAAAAACAAATTATTATCTTGATAATGCAATACTATAATTTACGTTTGCTACACAACACAGCAACTTTTCACGAATTGCATGATAAATGTTCTCTAATTATTTTCCCTCATGTTCTCCTCTTAGCCCCTTGTTTTGTTTTAGATGAGGAGAATTCAGTGTCAGTGGTTGCTTGAGCCCTCTCTGGCAGTGTTTATGGGGTGAGGCCAAAATTGGGGAAGGTCCCTTGGTTTTATCCCATTGGTTACTCAAAGTAAATGCCATTTCTTGCTTTAATGTGAATGGCCGTGCTGCAGAAGCTCTCCAGGGGACCTGTGTTTTGTGTGTGTAGGTTTTGTTGCAAATTCTTCATGCATCCCGCAGATGAGATCGAGGGACCCACTGTTACGGGGGTACTTTAGCTATAAATGACCATTATATTTCTGGGCAGCCCCCCTTCAACTCCCTGGCTTCCTTCCTGGTTACAGCTCCATAATTCTTGAGCAGGAAGGGAGTGTAAATAGCTCTCCCACTGCTGATGCCGCTTTGCTGCTTCCAAATTGATGTGGATGGCCCTTTAGCTCTGGAGACCCAGTGCCTTTCACCTTCGCAGCACTGGCGTTCATTGGCCCGCGGCTCAGGGCCTGAGATAAATCCTTAACTAAGGTTCTGTTCTAACTCTGCAACATATCAGAACTCAGGCTGCGGGATGGGAATTTCAAACATTTTGGAAATTTACACCTTGTCACTCTCTGAGGGCAATGATTTCAAGAAATTATGCTATCCCCACCCACCTTTGCATACTAAGGCTGAAAACCCAGAGCTGTTCTAACTCCAGCTAAAGAGCTGAAGGTCAGAGAAGTCGAGATGAGCCAATGCTTTGTGGGTATTTCCCATTATTATGCAAATCATATGCATGGTCCTCCTGCACTTACATATCCATTCTCCTGGCCAAAAGAAGAGGAAGAAAAAAATATTGGTGTTTTAAACAAAGCTAAGATTGTAAAAAAATAAGTAAGTAAAACAGTGACAAATGGTAAAAAGCCTCAGGTAGAGGTACATTTACACTTGGCTTGTGACACTGGGGTGGGGGGGCAGAGGGCAGAAGTAAAGAAAGGACTTAAGATGTTATTTTTAAAAGTCAAAGTTTTGACCCCAGTGAACTAGACTGTTGGGGGGAGGGCGGCAATGGGGGGAGGGCGGGGAGGGGAACACCCATAAGGAAGGGGAGGGGGGAGGGGGATGTTTGCCCGGAAACCGGGAAAGGGAATAACACTCGAAATGTATATAAGAAATATTCAAGTTAATAAAAAAAATTAAAAATAGATCTCAGACCAGAATTTAAAAAAATTTAAAGTAGAAAAATATTTAATATGCATTATTTTTAAGTATTTCAAATAAGCGCCACTTAAATTCAATAATTTTAACACTAAGTGATGTGGTTTTCAGAAATGTATGAATTAATTGATTAATGGATTTATTGAATTAATGAATTGAATAAACACATACAAATTTCTAAAAAAAAGTCAAAGTTTTGTTGTGTTGTGTTTTATTGTGGACTTTGGTATTCACACTGAAATTCATATCTAAACAGGTACATTAATTCCTAGCAAACTCTTTTTTTTCACTGTCAGGTTTCTTATGATGGTGTGTATGTCTGCATGTGTGCATGTGCGTGTGCATGTGCGCTTGCATGTGTGTGCATGCATATGAGTGCCTGCATGTATCTATGTGTGTGAATGTTTGAAGATAAATTCTAAGATATTTATTAATACATTTGCTATGGCTCTATCTTGTGCCTCTCACAGGAACACTATTTACGATGAATTATCTGATTCTGTGAGACTCCAAACCAGTCATGATTTTCCCTTTCCAATGTTCTGGAAACCAATACCAGTGAATTGACTTGCTTTTTGTAGATTTTGTGGATTAAGAAAAAAAAGATAGGTAATTTAACTCCTTTTTATCCCTCTACTTCTGTAACATGTTTTTGGAAATGAACAATCTCGGTGTCGCACAAGAAAACACCAAGTGAAAGTGAGCTGGCAAATTCTTTCTGTAAAAAAGGCACTGCACAACCCAAATGGGGCTAAACAGGGGAGGAAGCTCACTTAGCTTTTATCCTAACGTAGATCTTGACTTTGTCTTATTTTGCTTGAGCTTGAGCTCACAGTCTGGTAATAGTGGCATATCAGAGTCAGGATGTGACAAAGTCTAGGGATGTCTACCTGCAGAGCAAAGAGGAACATGACCAGATGCCTGAGATTTATGGAATATTGCATCTTGGTGGATTAGCTCTCATTTATAGAAAAAAAAACCATTTCTCACAATGTTAATTAACTTATAAACTCCCTTTTTTGAAACCCCACAGGTTAGTTTACTCACAGACTTTTATTCAGTATACCGTAGCTCTAGTCGATGGCCCTCAACTGTACGGATTTTTACATTACGACAGTGTAAAAGCAATGAACGCACAAGAAACCATACCATGATTCTTGGGCTTGGAAGCTTTTCCAGTAGCACTGTGTGCTGGTCCCCTCTTGATACTGGCAAAGGCAGCAAATCTCAGTTCCCATGATCCCAGTAATCCAGAAAGCACCACCAGGAAATATAAAAGACTGGACTCTGTTACCAACCTTTGAGGTTTGATAGGTTAGCCGTACAGATGGTCCTCATTCCAATGAGCCCATTACAAGTGAAAATATGGTTTCCAGGTAATACAGCAGAACAGAGTGTAACCTGCATGCTCTGGTTTCTAGCCACACATTCAGCCAAACTTGGCTCCATGATATTTGAGGAAACAAAACAAAAACAAGGAGAAAGAAGAGAAAGAAATGTGAACACAAAGGGGAAAGGGTAGGAAGAAAAAATTACTTGGTGGAAAAATATTGCACCTGTATAAAACACGTATAGCTTTTTCTTTGATATAGTGTAAAA
The DNA here is from genome assembly GCF_011064425.1 of Rattus rattus. Taxonomy (NCBI): domain Eukaryota; kingdom Metazoa; phylum Chordata; class Mammalia; order Rodentia; family Muridae; genus Rattus; species Rattus rattus. Next base: position 194,827,143 of record NC_046155.1, on the reverse strand, counting down.
AGCAACATGCCAACCTTGTATATGGTATTTACCCTGTGCTAGACTTTACAAGTAATCTAGAGCGTATTTAAAGTAAATGCAGAGACTTAGAGGTAAACAAGTTATTTTATACACGGGACTTGAGTATCCCCAGATTTTGGCATAGGGTTACTAGCAGATCCTCAGGGATCAAAATATACTAGAGAGAGTATTGGTTGATTCCTGGGAGGTGGGAGGTAATCTGGGGGCTGCTGTTCAGTGCTAGCACCATGTGGGAAGATCTCTGCACATACTGCTATCCCCAGGAAAGAGTTAAACTCAAAATTCAAAACACAGCTTAAATTGTATACACACACAAACACATCAAATTTAAAACAAATCTCAAGTCTAACCATAGTAAAAACTAGGTAGATTTTACTTAATGTATTTTGATTTGTAATTTTTTTTTACAAGTTTTTAGTTTATACTGGCTGCCTTAAAACAGAATCCCATTGTCTTAGTTTCTTTCTCTATTGTGCAAAGACACTCTGACAAAATCATCATAAAGGGGAAAGGGTTTTCTCTGTGTTACTGCTCAAGTCTATCATGGCAAGGAAGTCAAGACAGCGGGAGCTTGAAGTAGTTAGTTACATTGTATCTGCCATCAAGAAGCAGAGAGGGAGGGATGAACCATGTTAGAGCAGTTCCAGGTCTCCATTTTATACTCTCTAGGGTTCACTGTTCAAAGAATGGTTCTGCCCACAATCAAGATGGGTCTTCCTAAATCGATTAATATAACCAAGATCATCTCCCACATTCTCATAGGGTAACAAACTAGATAATCCCTAACAAGCGTGCCCAGAGGTTTGTACCACTGACAACTCTAGATTCTGTCAAGTTGATAATCATCCAGACACTCATGAAAAATCATGGATCTTCGGGGAGTCATATAAGCAACAAATGCAAATCAACATGCAGCAGGTACTGTATTCTTGTTATGAAAATAATCCTAAGAGAATGTTCTAGAACACAGGAGAGAATATCCCTTCTACAGTATTAGAGGGAGGGGCCTATAAGGCTTCTCTGAGTAGGTATTCAATGGTATGAGCCCCACAAATGAGCGAATTTACCTTAGAAGGAAAGCAGCAGGAGAAAAGTCAAATGCCAAGCAATGGATGACAATGAGGACATGACATAAGAAGGGAAGTCAAAAGCAGAGCAATAGATGACTTCTGGGATAGATCAAGGGCACGATAAGAGGTCAAGGATATGATATGAAGCTATCCTACCTAACATTTAAAGAAATATGTTTGTAGATGAGAATCACTCCAATGCAGGAGTGGTAGTAAATGTCCTTTAGCCCAAGAGTGGGAGGCAGAAAACTGAGAGTTACCCTGGGCTACATAGTGATACCTTGTCTCAACAAAGGAAACAAATAAAATATAGAGACCAAACGATCAAGGCTTTAGGTGTTTGACTCCAAATCTTAGAAATTTTATAGTGTTACCATTGATTTTCCTTCACCATCCCTCAAACCTGTATCCCTAGATACTTATATTAGCAATATTGTCACTGAAGGCTGTCTGATCATACTGCTGTCCTGACAGCTCTTCCTGTGAATAGAAAGCACTATAATTGTTTCTTTTCCTGTCTCCCTACAAACCTGGTGCCGTGTTTCGCATGGATTCAGAATATTCGTAGAAAGAATTAGCTCTAAAGTGCTCTTTGTTCCTAAAGCACAGGGCACAGCCCCAGGATTTTGTGGGTGTTGTTGATGATGAATGGTCTTTTATGGTGGACATATTAAATATAACATCCATTCTCAGATTGCTAATTTGTAAACAAATCATTTATTCTTGCTAGCTCTTACAAAGGACACAGAATCCTGGTATTTCATTTACAAGCTGTAAGCCTAGATTGGGCAGGTTGTGAGTATACTGACTTACATCCCAGCCCTGTGTCCTTTGTTACTTGCTGCTTGAGCCTTGCCTGGGTTATTCCCATTCTAAGAATATGTCCTCAGGATCCATTTCACTTCATCCATTTTGCCTGATGGAGACTTTTGCCCTCTCGCTCTTCCTTCTTTCTCTTCTCCCTTCACCTTCTCCCTTCTCTCTCCTCATGGTCCCTACCTGCAACTCCCTGCCCAATAGCTGAAACTCTATCTATCTCCAGTAATTGGCTGGAGCCACTTTTATTTAACCAATAGCTTTAAGGGGAGCAAGGTTTACACAACCAAGGCTTGTGTAAGTGTGCATTCACCCACCTGCAACAACCAGATCTTCTTTGAGGCCAGTATCTAGCATTTGAATACACAGCACCAGACCAACCAAGACACTAAGACACTAAATTAAGACAGTTTTTTACTCCAGGAACCACATTTCTAGATTAAAGTGTGTTTGAGGGAAGCCACATGGAATTTGTTCCGTAAAGGAGAATAGGAACAGGTCAGTGCATTTAGCATAGATTTGTCAAACGAATTGACTTCCTCTGCATGCAGAGCACAGCCTGATGGATAATGGTTCTGTAACCTGATCCTAGGCTACTACCCAACAATGCAAGAGCACAGGAGACACTAGAGAAACGTGGTCTAAGGCATGCTGCTGTACATCTTCTCTAGTATGCCGGAGCTGGCTTTGCTTTCCATGGAGTCTTATTAACCCCTAAGTATATATTACCCAGAATTCTCTCTGGTGACACCCACATTCCCATGCTTCCTGAAGCCTCCATTAACCTCCCTTCCTTTTGTCATAGCCTGTGTATTTCCTTTCACTCCCAGGTTGCCGCCTCAGAGATGACCTAACTTGACCCACTAACACCTCAGTGATCCCCTTGGGTTATGATATTCTCGAATTCCAATGAGCCAAGTGCCCCGAGTGCCTGTAGTGTTCCCAGAATGACTCTGCAAGATCGTTGAATTTGAACAATTCCATTTTCTCCCAGTTTGCTCTGCCCCCCATCCTCATGTCAAGACCTTTGTGTGCCAGGTGAGATCAGGGCAACGGTGGGACTTGATGAGCAATCCTATGCATGAGAACCCACCCGGAGTCAGAAGAAATCATAGCTCATAGCAATTTTAAAAAAAATCAAAATTAATGTTACACTTTTCATCAGGAACAAACGTTTCAGCATTTTAAATAAAGATAGGATCAGTATTACTGAGTTTCCTTTTTGCGCCAGGCTCCAATATGGCTTGGCACAGCCCCATGCCTGATCCTGCTTTTATTTAAAATGTTCACACTTTGTTCCTCCTGGAGTTCTGCATTGATTTTATAATTTAAAAAGTATTGCATTAAACTTAGCTTACTGGAGAAGGATTTTCAATACTCCTGGGATAATGCCACACTTTTCTTGACCTAGTACCACATGTGGTACTGAAGCTGGGTCTTCTTAAATAGATACCTTAAAGTCCGACGCCAGGGCTTGCCTGTGATAGGCTCCTATTAAATACTGCTGTGTCTACTTTGGGACTCTACTGAGGATAAGCTCCAAAATATGAGCCCACAATTTTGTAAAATTTACCCTAGGCTGTGGATTGGTTATCAACATTCAGCTCAATTCCTTCCCCCGTGGAATCTCCGTGATTGAGAAAACGGATTATTATCTGAAGGAAAGCAGACCTCTGAGGCCAGTTCTTCAGTCTCATCCCCGGTAACTGACACTTCTGGAAGGGAGAGCCCGGGTGCTTTCATTTCCTTTCAGTAGGAATTAACTACCTGCTCAGGGCCAGGGCCGACCGCAAACATCATCTCCCATCGTATAGACCTTATTAAAGCCAAGAATGGGCCAAGATGTACAGAGCGATGGTCCATGAAATCACAGAACTGTGTACAAGATAAAGAAGGAATCCCGATAAGTGAGCAATCACGAACATAAATAAAATGAGTCCCCTAGCTTCGCTCTCCACTCCAATAGCCAACGAGCATAAACTAAAGATCGGTTTCCTCTCCGATTTACCCACCGAAAATTGTTACTTACTTTGGGTGGAAGGATATTTGCAAGGCTGCTTTTGTGATATACAGTTTCTTTCACCTCCAGTCAAAGCATCTCAGAGATCAATTTTCACAGCACCGGAAGAAGACAGGGGATATATATCTGTTAGTAGCCCCGGATTTCGCGCCTGACAGTGATTGAAACTGCCAAGACCACCTCTACGGCAGCCCGTTCCCACCTGACATCAGTTCCCTGAAAAACGACTACAGATTATCAAAGGCAAGTGAGGCTTCCAGAAACACCAGCGGCAAGTCAGTTCGGCATTTTCCTTCCCGGGACACGGTTAGGGTCGTATTTTGTCAACATATGCAGAGAATGTCATGCAGGAGGGAAGGGAAGCTGCACGAGAATGAGACGAACAGTGACTGCTTCTGTGCACCGTGCCTCTCTGCTGAGTCCGAGAATAGTTTCCTATTAAAAACATTTGTTAAGCAAGTACTACGGACTGCCACTGGGTCAGGAGCAAGCGAGCAGAGAAGAGTCAAGCAACGCCAGTGTTTTATCCAAGAACAGAATGGGTGTGTGGTTCACGACGTCTTCGAAGCCATAGGCAATGTAGAAGTTCTCTTTTTTAAAAATAGTCTCTTTTTTATCTCATAGTCTTTTGGGAGGGTTAAATGATGCCACATATGCAAAGTGCTTTCACCGGTGGTTAGCACACGCTAAGCCCTTGATGGAAAATTGCTGTCATTATTAATATACCATTGTCATGACAGGATTACGTGCAGATCTCTGTGCCAGCACCAAGCAGATGGCTTCCCCACCCCCTTGGGATAGGATGGAGTTCCTGGGGCCGTAGAGGAAACAACATGTACAAAGTCACAGAAGAACGAGAAGAGTTGGTGTATGTGGTCGTCATGGGGGTGGGGGGTGGGAAGCAGTTGGGTAGGCGGGACTTACCCACTTTCTCCAGTCCAAAGGACAGGAGATTCACATAGGAAACCAAAGCAAACTGACAGATTGCAGATCTGAGTGGGCCGTGGGGTTGGCAGTAGAGCTGTGGAAGTTCCTGACCATGAAGTGGGTCAGAGAGATGCAAGGCTATACTGAAGGACTTGGGCACTCCCCTCTGTGGAAAGTAAGCCACAGGGCTACGAGGAGAGGTTCTTTTTGCTTCATGCCGTTCCAACTGCAATGCTTCACACTTGATAAACATTGCAATAGCTGGTTTGACAACCCATCGATTATTGCTCCCACGCTGTTTATAAGGCCTGATACTAATGGAGAAAGAGTGCTGCCTTCATTGAGGCTCTACTGGAGTTTGTTGATCTCCGATGATCCCCTCATTTAATCCCAAATTTCTTCCTGGACCACTACTCCGTATCTTTGTTATTGAAATGATTGTCTTGAAAACAGCCAATTCGGTTCTTCCAAAAATAAAAGGAAAGCGTTCTCAGAAAACCATTAGGATGGTTAGCATGAAATTAAAAATTTAGAAGACATCTCTTGTTAAAGGGGACATCCATCCATTAGAGATGGTGTGTGGCAGGTGATATCAGGGCTTGGAGGTAGGGGCTAGGTCATAGGGTTCATTTCCTTCATGGATTAAAATTCTCTTTGGCATCTTGCTATTTCGTTTGTCAAACACGTTCAGGACACACTTTCGACAAATTGCTACCTTAGTCTCAAATTAGACGGCTTTAATCAGCTTTCTCTCTCTGTCCGCAGCGTCTAAGTTGTACCAAATTTGGGAATCGGGTTTTAATTATGCTGTCGTTATTAAGGCAGCAGGTGGCTTTTAATGAGATCCTGAAACAGAGCTGCTTCCTCCGTGTCCAGTCAGAAATCCACATTTGCCGCCTTGACGGGAAATATGAGCTGTTTCCTCAGTGCGGGGAGACGAATCCGAGGAGACGCTGCCTACTCTGGAAATTAAAGCTTCTGACAGAACCCGCTTTTCTGCTTTTCTGAGGTGGGAGGCATAGACCTTTTTAGAAATAAATAGTAACCGTGTTTGCCCAAAAATAAAGGGAACTTGTGCAAATTAGCTCCAATCTAGGGTGAACAATTAATTTTGAGCTGTGACCATAGAAGCTGTAATTTCCGATTCTCCAACAGTTTTATCAGGGGTGGGGAGAAAACCCTGAATATCTGTGAAAATGGATACAATTGTTCAGTATGAAGTGGGGGTCCCAGCAATGCGGATTCTCAACAGCTTAGCTGAAGCAGGAGCTGCTCTTACCTCCCGAAATACAAATAGATCTGTCAGATTTTTGTTGTTGTTGTTATATTTTTGTACATAGCTGAGAAAGTTCAGCAAAACTTCTCAGAAATGAATCTTCTCTGTATTTTTGGCAAAGCTTGTTAATTCAGATGCAAAGGTAGCCCAGATCTTCTGCTGGGGGGTTAAATGCTTGGACTGTAAATTGTTTTCTTCAGGTTTCACCATCGAAGCCTCTACATAAGGCTGTGAAGTAAACAGATATCATTCAATGCAAGAAAGATTCTGTAGCTGCTACTGTAGTAAGGACACTGATTTGCCAGCTTTTAGGTATTTTAATCCTGGTATTTTTCTCTGTACATATACATGTTCACACCTAGATCAAAAGATGTAGAAGAGGAAACAATCTAGATTCCTGGCATTCCATGTTGGCTATATAAACGAGGTTTATGCCTCCCCCGTTCTTTATGTGCACACATGTTCCAGAATGTGGATGCACACAAATCATAGTGCGTTTGTGGGGTCAGAGGACCATCTTAAGACGGTCTCGTGTTCACTGCTGCATAGGCCACACCAGCTGACCCAGGAGCACCCAGAGATTTTCCGGTCTCTGTCTCCAGGTCTACTGTAGCAGTTTTGGGATTACAGAAAGGTAATAACCAAGCAGTCTTCTACGTGGATTCTGAGTTTCTGAATCTAGCAGACACTTGACTTGACCTGTTCCCCAACTCTATCTTTCTGTCTTAACCTATTTACTTTGTGTTTCTATAGCAGCAACAATTTATAAACAGTAGAGGTCTTACTGTTTTTGGAAGGTGGAGAGTCTGAGACCGAGAAGCCACATCTATGGTTGTATCACAGCAAGGGAGGACCCTCTGTGGAAAAAGCACACTTTTCCAATGCCTCATTCTCCACATTACTGTGATGTGGCCATGGCACTGAGTCCAGCCCCTTCCCATTTGGCTCCACTCACAAACATTTGCACTTGGGATTCGTGAACTTTGAGAGACACATTCAAACTGATTTACCCTCATGGCATTTAGCCTAGTTGCTTAATTTTTTCATTGATTTAGTTTGTCATATAAAGATGAATGCCCAAACTAAGTGGAATTTTTGGTAAAGGAACCATTGATAGAGACTTGTTAGCCTTCTGATCAGTTCAGACAGTGGAGTGCTAAGTGTATAACTGGACACTTGGGTACCCAAAGGAATGAGATTGCTGTGAAGTCTCAGGTGATTCCCAAGAAAATTTGCAATTCTCTTTCCAGTGCCTTACCATCGCCAACCTGTTTGAACCAATACCTCACTCCATCGAAGGTCATCAAGGAGAACCCTAATGGGCAGGAGTATGAGTCAGAGTGAGCATTTGAGAGCCTGGAAATACTTAAGAGGAGCAGTCAAGAGGAGGCAGGCATTAGGGAACTGGGCACTGGTGCTTGGTAGTTTAAGTCAGCTTTTCACAAGCTAGAGTTATCAGGAAGGAGCCTCAGTTGAGAAGGCTGTAGGCAACCCTGTAAGGCATTTTTCTTCGTCATTGATTGAGAAGGATCCAGCCCACTGTGGGTGGTACCATCCTGGGTTAAATAAGAAAGCAGCATGAGCAAGTCATGTGAGCAAGCCTATAAGCAGCACCCTTCCATGGTCTCTGCCTTAGCTCCTGCCTCCATGTTCCTGCCCTAACTTCTTTTAATGATCAATAGTGATGTGGAAGAGTAATGCAAGCAAACTCTTTCCTCCTCAAGTGGCTTTGGTCATAGTGTTTTACCACAGCAATAGTAACCTGAGGGCCCAGACTGGTATGAACAGCACCACCCCTGGAGCCAGTGGTCTTGGGTTATAAAGGAGGCAAACTGAGAAAGCCACAAGCAGTATGCCAGTAAGCATGATTCATTTACTCATGGCCTCTGCCTCAGTTTCTCCTTCCAGCTTCCTGCCTTGAGTTCTGCCTTGGCTTCCGTTGAGAATGGACTGCAAGCTGTGAGCTGAAATAAAACAGCTTGTCCCCAAGGTGGTTTTAGCCAGTGTTTATCACAGTGGCCAGAAGTCACTGGGACAATGAGTGACACCAGCACTGTTTGAGAATTCTGGGAGCAAGACTGAGAACAAAAAGCTGATGAAATAATGCTAGGAGTCAGTAAGAAGCTAGGGTTAGGGAAGATGGGTAAAAAGAATGACATTTAAGAAGTGTAAAACTGAGTCACATTGGCAATGGAGTGGCTAGCCATAAGGACAGATGGTAATCCAGTGTCACATGAGAAACTGCATGGAAGATCACATTCAATAGTTTTGCCTTGGAAAGGACTGTAAAATCTTTATCAGAACAGAGTTTCACCCCAATCGAACAGGGGAAAAGAAGGGACAAAAATAAAGGGAAAAACTTACTTAAAGGATAGAGGTCATTACTTTGAGTACATGGTGCCTGGTGTTACTGTGGACTTATGGGGAGGGGACAGTGACACTCAGTGATTATTTTTGTGCTAATTCCTCTCCCTTTGAGTATTTTCTGGTCTTCAGGCTTCTTCTCCCCACTTTCTTCTCTCTTCTCCTGACTTTGTCTCTTTGTATTTGGGTAAAGAGGACGTGGTAAATGGTAGAATATCAATTCAAATACATTGATACATAAATAGCTCATATAGTCAGACATAAGTTTGTTGTCTAGTGGTGTATTATCTTATACCACACCTCCATCTGTTGGTCAGTTATATGAAAAATTGCCAGTGTTTTTTAACATGATGCATATGCTCTTTACGATGAAAAAATGACACAGTATATTTCAATGATGAGGAAATATAGATTTTTTTAAAAGATGTCTTTTTATGCCATAATTTTAATAAGAACATTACCAATAAGTAACCCTTATTATTTAAGAAGAGAAAGATAACTAGTTTACATTGATGCTATAGAAAAAACACACATCTTAATATTTAATCTGATAATAATATTTAAAGGAAAATTATAGACATTCCCATAAACAAGTTAGTAGTCTCATGAGTCTATTTCAAGAGTCAATATTTTATCTAACCCATCATCCCGATTTCACAATAGAAATGATTTAGAAAACTAAATTTGATTGGTATGAGTTGGTTCAGAAAAATTATGAGATGACATCTGCTGGAATGGTCAGAAATATTTGAAAATGTATGGGGATTATGATCATGTTGATATGGTTTGCATTTGAATCTTATTCACCTCCTCTTTTCTGGCTTATTTATCCTTCCATTTATTCAAGATATATTTGTATTTTCCATGTGTGGATATTCCTGGACCTTTAGTGTAGCCTTTCTGCTTTCTAAGAGCCCTGTGTTGATTAATTGTTCTTGATTTTTCTTCAAACTTGTTATAAGCTAGGAGTATATACTGAGAAGGAACCACTTGAGGAAACGTCTTCATCAGGTGACTGTAGGCAAGTCTGTGGTGATTTTCTTGATGATTGGAAGGGTCAGGCTACTACAGGTAGTACCATTCCTGGGCAGATGTTCCTGAGCTGTATTTAAAACAAAATATATATGAACCATGGATAGCAAACAATACGCAACATTCCACCTTGGTCTTTTCTTCAGTTCCTGCCTTAAGTTTCTGCCTTGCCTTTATTTAGTGATGAACTATAAGCTGTAAGGTGGAATTAACCCCTTTCTCTCCAAGTTGCCTTTGCTTATGGATTTTATCATAACAAGAGACTATAAACTAGGACAAACTCCTTAATTTCCTCATTAACTTGCCTCTACTGTTTGACACCTTGGTGGACTGGTGAATTGAAGCAGCACCTTTCCCCACTAGAGGCCCACATCTCCATGAGTGTTTCTTTCTGTACACATTTCTACCAAAGCCATGAAGCACTCAGAGTCAAGACAAGTGATGTAATTTGTTCAACCAGACATTCTCTCCTGGAGCTAAAAACTTCAAAGAGAATAACCCATTCTTCAGTTATCTATGGTACTTTCAGTCCCCATTATGTTGTTGTGCCCAGGGGAGGGCTACATGCCCCTGAAACCTTCTAGGGGTTTTTTGATTCCCACTTATTCCAAACCTTCCTTGCTATTATCTCAAAGAGATCTTTCTCATTCTTACAATCACCTTTCCCCTTTACCCAGAATTCATCTCTGATTTGACAATGTTAGGAACAAATTCTACCCTTGAATGGCTCATAGTCTAGTATCCTACTACAGATCTTTGTATTAGAATAAGTGAGAGGGGACATGGAGATTAGGTCCCTTCAATAATCTATTTCTCAAACCGTCAACATTTAGGCTTGTCAAATGTCAGAAGGAAAGTTCCAATTAACTCCCTACAGAGTAGGATTCAAACAATACATCTGATTTGCTCTGTTTCTTCATGTGAGTGGATTTATAATCAGACAAAGTAGGAAATAAGAACCCATTCACCCACATAGGTATGGCTAGAGTTAATATTAAAAATAACTTTAGGTCTTCTGTATCTCCCAGTGATCGAGAACAAAAGTGATCTGTCATGACCAACTTGGCCATTCAACAAGTTAATGAACAGAACAACTAAACATTCTTGCCCTCATGAAAACTTGCTTGACATTCTTTTCAGCATTTGCTTATAGTAAAGAAGGTTTAAATAAAAGGAACTAAGGCACTCAATACAATCTAGGGAGAAGTAAATCCACTATGGCAAATACTTTCCTTCCTATGCGAAAGTCATGAAGGGTAAGTTTGATTTTTTTCCCCCTAAGTGTATATAAGTGGACTACTTTCTCATTCAACATCTGCTCTGAAGTTAAGAGATTTTTATGCACACATGCCAATAATGGTTTTAAATACTATAAATACTTGTTTGAAGATGGCTCCTAATGTCCTCTTTGGAACTATTGTGGTCTATCAGGTCAATAATACCCATTTAAAAAACTTCACAAGTATTTTCACACAATGGTCCCTGAAAGATAATGAAAGGCCCATTATGGTTTACCGAGTCAATAATCTATATTTTTAAAAACATACTCCAAAATTCGTTTCCTGTCCTCTGCCAATGTCCGTTTAAACTACCTCAATTAATTATTGTTAAGAGGGAGAGCGGTAATCAGTTTGAACCTTACCTGTACCTGTTACTCCTATTCAGGTTTTCACAGTTGCTTCTCCTGGTATGCCAGGCAAGGCTAGTACTGAGCTCGGATCAACGGAAGAAGGGAAAAATCACAAGGTAAAAGGGAGCAGTAATATGTACATATACTTTGAAACACAAAAACAAAATACGAAGGCTAGAAAGGTGACTCGGTGTTTAAAGTCATGGATAATTTTTGCAGGGGACTCTAGTTTGGGTTCCCAGTACCCACGGGGGATGGCTCACGAATAGTCCAGTTCTAGTGGGACTGGATGCCTTTGACCTGCACGGGTATCCGCTCTCCTGCATACACTTACATCTACACGTACACAGAATTAAATATAGTTTAAACACGTTTCAAAAAGTGAAATAGCAAAAACATTCTGTAATTTTAATGGTAAATTGGGCAAAAGTAAACTTGGATGCTCAATTGGCCAAGGTGTTGAAGGTAATTTCTAGTACTCTGGATATATATATATACTTCACTTTAGAAAATGGTTATATCAGCTCCTTAAGTGTAGCCAAACCAATGTAAGCATGGCCAGGGGGCTCAAAATAGCGTCCTTTGAGCTATAATTTCACATCTATTTGATTTGTGAGAGGCAGAAACCCTTTAATGTTTAAAATATAGATTTTAAAATACTGCTTATGTATTTGATATCTGACAATTGAGACTAAAACCGCTTATACTTTTATAGACACTGAGCCAAGGTGTTAAGGACTAAATTGCTAAATTTATTCTAGAGGGAAGCATTGACGATTGGAAATAAGGTTACATTTACTTTTTGAACATCTGGTTTGTATGCATGCGTACGTGATTTACAGTGCTGGAATGCTGAGATTTGCCTCTTCCCTTTCCAGTCGGCAGCTTGTTGGATGCTCGTGAATATGAGTCATTTGTTCTTCTTCCTCTGCAGTAGTATTTCAATAGACAGTTCTCTTTCCCCTCTATTGTGGGTGTCTAAGGATACTTTTAGCTTAATTGTTTAATCTTCATTTACCTTGCTTATGTGTGTGTGTGTGTGCGTGTGTGTGTGTGTGTGTGCTGCTATTAAGGTCCCTAGTTTTAAGTAAGATGCATTTCTCACCTTCTGATGATCTTTTACACTGGCTAGAGTGAGGCCCTGGAATAGAGAGATAGGTTGGTGCAAAGAGAAAACATGGGGTTATTGCCAAAGAAAAGGAAGGGGGACTCTGAGGTATTCTGTACCCACAGCATAGAGGTAAGTGTGAAGAGGGTTCAGTGGCAGGAATAGAAAATGGTCAAGATTGGAGTATGGGTAATTTTGACATCAAACTCCCATGTTCTAGCTGGAATTACTCCACTTTCCTTACAAAATCTATGTCAAGGTCACCAAGCATCTGAAGTGAAATCCGAATCTTTGAATGAGTCATCTGTTCTCTCAATAAGATATGCAGTGCCTGCTTTGTGCTACACTCATCAAGAGGGTTGGGGAAACACTGGCAAAGACACAGACCCCTGTTTGCAAGGAGCTTCATGAGAGCTGTTTATCCAGGTAGCATAGACAGTAGCATAAAAGCATAACTATCATAAGGAGAGGCGGCCAACAAAACAGTTTGTCGACCTGTTTCCAGAGGATTCGGAAGTGTGACTGAAAGCTGTGAGCTGATCCTACCCCTGTGGTGGCAACAAATATTTTTATGGCTATTTTGTAAAGCATGGGCTCTGTCAAAATGCTTTTAAGTTAGAGTTTAGTATTAAAGAGAGAAGATTAAAGTTTAGCTTGTTAGTCCTGAACTGATAATCATAGATTATGTGCTTTTCATGAAAGGCTAGTAGGTGGCATGAGTTAGGTCAATATGTATGGGAAATTCATGAGCCCAAGGGAGTCTTACTTACTGCTGTAGATCTATATGATCCTCACAAGCTAAGAATTAAAGGTCGTAGTTATAGTGATTCCAGACCTAATATTCATAATCCTCTAGGTTATGTCTTCTAGCAACATCTGTTTTACCTATCACAATGGCAGTGGACTCACGCAGCATTGCTGTGAATTTTCTGTGAGTCCAGAGCTTGGGTGGGTATAACTCTGATTATAGATGTCATCAGCAGGTCACTCACATCTCTCTTGTTACTGGAGACCAGGACTGAAACTTGGCAGAGCACACAAACTGAGATATAGCTCAACATATGTGCTTCAAGAGTCCAAACTACAGCAGAGGACCAGGCTCCACTGAAAGACAAGGAGAAGAATGTTAACTTCAAAGAATTTAAGGTCATCTCTGTGCCATTCAAATCCAGATTTTCAATGTTGAAATGTCTAACGAGGATGGCTCTTGTTTGGCTATCCTTTTATTTTTCAGTTTAAAAGGGCCAAGATTCCAGAGTAAGTTACAAATGTACAATTACAGGTAAACATTCAAGTTAATGTATGGGATGTGCCAGAAGAAACACTGTTGACTTTCTAAATACTCTTCGAAGTGAAGATAGTGTTCTCAACAGCTGACCGCAGGTTTGCAAGCTTTCTGCTCACTTCAGTCTAAGACCTGTGGGGCAATTTTAGATCTTCCTGTTCCAAGATACCACCAGACTCCACAGTCTAAATCCCAGAGTTCTGGCCATTTGTTTATGCTCCTTCATGGACAACAGGAAGATCTTGCTATGGAAGAGATAGATGTGAATACACTTGACCTTGGCATCTCTAAGGTTCAAGTACAGAAAGGATGATGCCAAGACATCAAAGCAATTAGAACAAAATGTCCATATTTTAAATTTGCCCGCTACTAAAGAATATCATCAATATTTTCTCTATGAACAGTTTATAAATCAGCCTTTTCCCACTAGGATCAAATTGTCTCTAACTTTTGGAAAGTCTTTCCTTTTTCTTTTTAAAAATCATTTGAAAAGCAATTGCAAAACAGAGCTGCAAAGACCTGTCATCTCTTCATCTTATCGGCTGAAATTTACAACAACAGCTCTCTCTTCTTCCAAGTGACAGATCTAAGAAACTCACAGCCCTTTCCTTAAGCAATGAGGAAATAAAAACGAAACATGGTATTTCTATCATCAGAGACATCTTTCTTCCTTTTCATGGTGTCACGTCATGGACAGTGAGATGGACAGGCACACGGACACGTGAACCGTGGCTCTCCCAGATTAAATCCCTGCTAATATAGTGCTATCGTTCACCCTGACTACTTTGATCTTCCCCTGGCAGACTTCACTCTTCTCATTTAGGAACACCAATTCTTTTACTTTTTTTCTTTCACTCCCGATAAAAGGCATGTAAATTCCTACAAAGCTGTAAGACTTTTTGTCTGTTCTGTGGTTAAAGAATGTCTTTGTCATCAAATGCTAAGGACAAACCATTTATAGTTCAGTTATGAAAGATGATCTCTCGTCAACACAACCGTTTCTTGCATCAAAAGAAGAAACACCTAGTGTCTTCCCTTCCCACTCAAGTTGGGACATAAAATAACTTTGACTTAAGCTTATTGGTAGACAACAGAATTCAAAGCAGGCTGAAGAGTTGCCATTGGATCTCAAGATTTCCTTGGTACACAATTCCAATTTTACTTAAAGTTCTGAAAAGTTGGAGATGAGAGAAGGACATTAAACTTTGTTTTCAGGTCATGATCTGGGATTGTTTGTGATGGCCATGTTTGAATTATATATGCCTTAATGCTCCTAAGTCAGAGGGGAATTGTAGCCGACTCATCAACTTTATAAATTCTGTGATACAAATCCCTCTGGAAAAACGAATATTAACAATTAGACAGTATCCAATTAGAGGCCATAGGCCAGAGCTAATCCCTCAACTTACAAATCCACACAGCACATGGAACAATGGAACCTTAAGCTAACAAACACTATTAACATAAAATTAATGATAAGAGTTTGGTGTGAGAGATTTCAGGTCCCTTCAGTAGGTTTGTTGTTGACTTTTTTTTTTCTTTTTCTTTGACTTCCATTTTCAACATAAGATTTTCACATTCCCTTTGGAAATAAACTTGCAATTTTCATGCTGTATCATCAGTTTAAGAAGCTGTAGTTTGATCAGTTCTTTAACCTGACCTTTTCCTTTTGCATTAAACATACACATAGGCTAGTCTCCTTAAACTCAGTAAGGAATTATTATGTTTCTGACTCAGTTCTGCGGAGTTGTGTTTGTATATTAACTTAGTGTGTGTGTGTGTGTGTGTGTGTGTGTGTGTGTGTGTGCTCGCGAGTGCGCCTTGTGAGGCATCCATGAGCTCCTATGAACTCTACTTTAGAGAGAAGTCAGAGGTGGCTTCAATGAGCGGTTAGTTTTACAATGTCACAACTAAGCTCCAGGTGATTGACTTCCGTTGGCCATGTATGTAAACCTGAGCAGGTGGGGTTTTGACATTGTTTCTCCCCTTCTACTCTTCTTGCTCATTGGATAGTCATGACGAGACCTAATAAGGCTCCTGCTGAGTCCTGCTTAGGACCTCTGGAGCAGCAAATTGAAAAGGAAACCCAATAGACACAGAGGAATGATGGAGGAGGAGTGACACACTTTTCTGAGGGCTGGGGAAACCATGATTTTTAGCTTAGAGAGTTTCTTGATTTTTATATTAATATATTTCCCCAGTATTTACCTTCATCTTACTACAAGTGCTGCAGCATGATACAAATCTGAAATAAACTCACGTCTTCTTAAGAAACACAAAGCTAGAGTCACCATAGTCCAGCTTATACATGTTATAAAACAGATCAAATGCTCCCAAGGAAAGTGCTCAACCTATGACAGTATAGGGAAGAGACGTGACTGTGTCAAGGTTTAAATTACTTGGTACCCATGAGTGGGCATGGGACAGAATGAGTCACAGATGCTTTTCCCTTATGTATAGCTGGCTACACAGATGCTTCGTGTCTTCCTAAACCCAGAATCTGCCTGGTTCATTATTAACCAAATTCCAATCAAATACCACCATTCACTTCCACAGCTCAGAACCTAGTCACTGCAAGCCTGATTTCCGTGCCACAGCAATGTTCTATCTTTGCCTTTGATGTGGGAATATCTGCTCATTTACTTGTCAATACTCCTTGACCATTCTGAATTAGGGAAAAAGAAATAGAGGAAAAACAATTCCAGTTATTATCCATTTTGACTGTATTCCTATGCTGTTTGGTACAGTATTTATTTTAGATAATATAAATATGTATTTGTTTATTTATTTACATCCCAAATGCTGCTTGCCTTCTCATCCCAGAGGATAATATAAAATTTAACCTCAATAGTATTTAAAGCACAGATGGAAGATGGCGAAGACCCGTGTTTTACCCCAGCAAATTAGTTGAGAATAAGGACAGTATTGGGTAGGGTATGGAGAAGCAGGGATTATTTTACATAGCTGGCAAGGTTTAAAAAATCAAAGAGCATGTCTATAGGGCATTTTATCAACATCTATGAAAGTATGCTTAAATGGACCTAGTTTTGGATGTGATCCTTTCCTGAGAAATAGATTATTAGAGACAGCTATAAAGATAATTATCCTCAGATCTTTCTAATGCTTTAAAAACTCAACGTGTTTGTTGAGGAAACTGTCACAGATCTATTTCCTGTAAACTATCATGCTGTACAAGGGATGCTAATATGAGAAATTGCTTCCTATTCTCACGTAGCACTTCTCACTATTAAGGAAGGTGTTCCTGGAACATGGTGCATGGGCGATTCAGTACAATTCTCTTGGGATCTCTGTGTGGAACTTTTGTTTACTCATTTTTTTTTCCATTGGGGTGTTACTATGTAGCCCTGCCTGACCTGTAACTTATTTCCTGCACCAATCTGACCTGCAACTTGACCTCTCCTTTCTGCCTCCTTTGGGTTGGGATTATAGGGATTATAACCACCGTGTCCTATTTGCAATTGACTTCTGAAGTCTTTTTTATTAGTTGTCTCCCTCCCCCCTCCCTCTCCCCTCCCCCTCCCCTCTCCCTCCTCCTTCCCCTCTCTTCCTTCTTGTACCCTGTCTTCCGTCTTCTTACTCTGCTTTACTGTAGAAAAATCTGCAAAAAGCCAAAAAGTTACCCAAGGAAAGCTACAGCGGGCAGACATGCATTATTCACACCTCGGTGAGCTAGCCACTGCCCTTCGGTTATTTTATAACTGTGAAGTATAGATGCTGTATAATGAATGTTTTGTCTTAAGATATGCAAATTAATTCAGTTTGGTGGGGCTTCGCTGGTCAGCCTTCTTTCCTGTGGACAAAATCAGTTGTGGGTCCATTTCAATTTTCTTAATTTGTGCTTTTATGACTTCTCTTTCGACCTGCTTCTAACACCTTCTCTGGTTCTCTGATTTAAGTAATAGGCTAGTGAAAATATCTGACAAGCGCTCACTATATATCTACACAAGAGCCACAACTTTACCTCTTTTTGAAAATTACCCTTTGGCATTGATTTTCTGCCTTTGTAACTTGAGTACATATTACCATTTTTGTTGAGGAAGCAAATGTGACTTAGGAGAATCTTAGATTACATAATAGCCTCATAAGACTTTGTCAAAGTGGCATTTCTTAATGTAATATATTACATTGATTTTCTTAATATTTCTACAAATTAACACTTCCTGAACATATGGTATTTTCAGACCCATATGCTTTATTGAAGCTTATCAGTAGATGAATAATATGACAGCAATCATGTTAAGCATCTCATAAAATATATTTACAAATTAAATATCAAAATATCTAATTTTTCATGATTAAATATTCTAAAGCATAAGCTTTGTATAGACTGAAATTGTCAATGTATTCATTAGTTCTTGTGACTTGACCCTCAGGATAAGAGGTCTGAGGTGTAACATCTCAAGCATGAGAGCCATTGACTTGCAGAACATTCAGGTTCATAGAGTCGTGTGTATTTGCAACAGACTATTGACCTTCAGAATTAGGCAGTGAAATAGAATTTTTAGGGCTGGAGATAGCTCAGTGCTTAAGTGTTCTTACTTTACAAATACGAGGAGCTGAGTTTAGATCTCAGTTTCCACATCAACAGGATGGATATGGTGGGCTTCCCTGCTCCTGTAACGCTAGCCCTGTGTTCCAGAGACAGGGCCATTGGTGGCTGTTGTTGTAGTCAGAAAAAAAAAGTATGGTTCAAATTTTGTGAGAGTCCCTGCATCTAAATAATAAGGCATTGAATAATAGAGGACACCAGATGCCCTTCTTTGGCTTCCATGTATTCTCATGTTGCATGTTCCTGGGCATGCCCACATGCACAAACACCACAGTCGCATACACAAAATAAACAAATAATTGGAAGTGAATCGCTATGGAATATTTGTGGAATCTAAGGGTTTAGAGCTACTGGTTTTTCTTGTCCAAGGAAGAACACATGGAGAATCAGGCATGGGACTTCTGGCCTTAGGCAGGATGAGAGGGTGAATATCCCAGCAGCCTGACTATGTGCTCTTGGGAATGCTGTTTCATGGGGAAAACACAGGTCCTCTTTCTTGGCCATAGTGATTGGGTGAAGGTTACCTGTCTGACTTCTAGGTATCCTTCATCCCAGTTTGAAAGGGTAAAGACAAGAAGGTAGTGGAGTCATCATTGTGATTCACGACTAACATTCACAGCTAACAGCACACAACATTCTTACAGCAACCTAGGAAGGTATTGTTGTTTCAATGCCCCCTGCCCCAAACATCTCTTTAAAACTCAATCCATAATGCTACAGCACTGAGAGCTGGGACTTGGAGGGAAATATTCAGGTCAAGAATGGGTTATAGCTAATATTAAAGGGTTTGATCTGTGGACTTAATACATTGATCTCGCTCACTGTTTCTTTGGCTCTTTCCCTTAGGAGAAGTCAGAAGGAGAATCTTGGCAGGCAGTTTTAGATATCCCAGCCTTTAGAACCATAAGCCAATACATATATGATCAATACAGATTAACCTTGTGTTACGGCAATGCAGCACTCTTGAAGACAGCAGAAAAACCTATATTTCAAAATTGACTAACATTTCCATATTATTAGATTCATACATATCATTGACTTCTTTGGGGCCCATGAATATCTTACTGATACTTTACTTTTAAGATCTAGAAGTGAGCAACATTCATGTATGATTTCCCACATGTGCACCTATCCTTGAAACATAAACTATGAAGAAGATGTCCCTGGACTTGCATGGCCCAGGATCATATCCTAGATCCCAGACTCCTGTAACATCAGCTAGAAACAAATAGCAATTCTGGTAGACACAGGAGTCTCAAAGATAAAAATAAAGTCTATTATGCAGCACCAAGGCGTTCAAAAATGTATTGGTGTTGTCTGCCATCAGAACTCTGTGTTTATACATTAGTTAACCCTCAGAATGATTCAGTGACCCTTTCTACTTCATTTTCATCTTTTATTAAACAGTGTAGGCTTAGATTTTTCAAAACCTACTTTAATTATGGTTTTTAAATGCTTTAATCTCTCTACTCCACCACCTATCAGAGGTAGGGGAAAGGAAAGGTTAATAGGAAACAGGAGCTGTGGACCTGTTAGTGATAGTTCTTTGGGGCAATTCCAATCTTCATTGTCAGGAGTCCAGTTCACTAGCAAAACACAAAACATGAATCAGTAGCAGCAGCTAGATCCAGAAGAAGCCACAAGGTTCTGCCATTCAGCATGAATCCAACATGAAGCAGCTAGAATACCACCAGAAGTTCTTTGATATGTTTCTCTCTATGAAGTCATGACAAGCAAAGATCAGCATAGAAAGCAAGGTGAACCAATGCAAGAATGTCATCTACAATCTGTTGGCTTAGACTCTTTCCAAACATCACATGTCCATGACTCTCCAGCAAAATATCACATGACCTTTCACCAGGCAACTTCAAGAAAAACACCACATGCCAGTTCTCAGAAAAACATCCTCTCAGAAGACAGTTTCTAGAAAAATGTCACATGACACAATTGAGTATCCAATGAAACAAGAAATCTCCACTTCAAACCAGTTGATCTTTCTTGTTATATTTTATATCTTTATGATTTTATAAAAAATTTTTAAGAAGTAGATGATAAATAGATAGATAGTAGATTGTGTATGTGTGTGTGTGTGTGTGTGTGTGTGTGTGTGTGTGTGTTCACGGATATCAGAAGAGAGTGTCTGACCCCTGGAACTGGAGCTACAGATGGTTTCAAGCTGC
This sequence comes from Rattus rattus, assembly GCF_011064425.1. NCBI lineage: Eukaryota > Metazoa > Chordata > Mammalia > Rodentia > Muridae > Rattus > Rattus rattus. Next base: position 194,806,844 of record NC_046155.1, on the reverse strand, counting down.
CCAGTCTTAGAACTGGGAACCAAATTTGGGTCTTATATTAGTCAATGTTCTCTAGAGGAACAAAACATAAAATGAGTCTGTCTGTCTGTCTACCAAGAGGATTTATTAGAATGGCTTACAGGCTTTGGTCCAGCTAGTGCAACAATGGCTGTCTATGAATGCTCCAAGAATCCAGTCTATTTTCCAAGGCTGGATGCCTCAGCTGGTCTTCAGCATGGGCTGGAATCCTGAAGAAGAAAGTTCTAGTATTTCTGTAGAAATGGACTTTCTATCAAGAAGAAGAACAAGAACACAAAGAGAGCACAAGCTTCCTTCTTGCTTTCTTTCTATGGGCTGCAGGCAGAAGGGTGGCCTAAATTAAACCCACCTCAAAATGTTTGATTTGAGTGAAAGGTGTGTCTTCCCATCTCAAAGGTTTAGATGAAAAGTTGGTCTCCCCAATCAAAACTTAAAAAACCCATCAGAGTTGTGTCCAGCCATCTTTGGGGGAGTGATGGTTAGTTAATTCCAGATGTAGTCAAGCTAACAACAAAGAATAATGATCACAACTCTCCTAGAAGAGTAGCAACTGCTCTTAAGAGTTAAAACATATTTCTGTCCCCCATCTGCTATATTTTTAATTATGGCATTTTTTATTTTTTTTTTGCTTTGAAGTATCTTTCTAGAATGGTGACATAATATCCTTTTCATAACTGTAACACTTGATTTTCAAATTAACCCAAGTTTTTTCCCCATGAAAATTTATTATTTTAAATCATAAAAAAATCAAGTAAATACTGGAAAGTATTGGCTAGGGGGAGAGTGAAAACATCATCTGTATTCTTAACTCTGAACATTTTTTGTTTATGATTTTGTAAATTTATTCCCTTAACTTACACTATTTGAAACATTTTTAGAACAGCAATTTGGATACGGAGTTTCCCACTTGGTCCTCAGCTGATGAATTTGATGGTTGCCAGGTGACTGGATCGTGAGACTATTTATTGACCTGGCAGATAAATCAGTGCCCTGATCTACTCAGAATGTCCAGGCATTGTTATGGATATTAGGAGGTTGCAGAGATGTGATCCAGCTGGAGAAATCAGAGCACAGGGGCTGTGCTCTTGAGGGCAGTGCATTGTCTTCAGCTCCCTTCTCCACCTTCCCTACTACTTTCTGGCTGTCAGGAGGCAAGCAGCCTTACCTAGCTTCCTGTGGTATTCTGCCTTTGAAACTGTGGGCAGAGATAAAGCTTTCAGTCCTCATTCAAGTTGGTTTTCTCAGGAATTTAGTCAACAGTGACATTCGAGCTTACTGAAACTTGCTCTGAAAAGTACCATACTGTAGGCATGGCCAGGAGCGTAGGGCCAGGAGGTCAAATCTGCATCTCCTACATCTTGTCTTATAGCCCTGTGATTAACACCTTCCTTTTTATTTCCCACATGGTTCATGAACAGACTAGTATAAGGGAACGTAGGAAATGACTCTTATAGTCAATGCTGGCTTGGTGTTTGGTATTTTTATTCTCGTTAGTTTGTTTTTTGCCTTGCAAGGGGAATTGTTAATTGGGGTGTTGCTAGTTGACCGTCCTTTTAAGTGTGACAAGAATATAAAATTAAACCTGAATGATTTCTCCAATTCTAAGTGACCTGAGTTGATTATTTTAAATCCTTACTTGTTCTTAGTCTAAGAAAAATTGCATTGCTGAAAAATTAAAAATTATAAGTAATCACAAAGAAACGTTTTTCTATTCAAACAGCAATGCAATAAGCGCCAAACAAAATAGCATTTACTGCCCATCTATGCCGTGCTTGCTGATGTCTCAACAGACTCACTAATTAAGTCTGTGAGTGTTTATTAAAACATGTACTTTATCCCAAGCTCTTTTCTCAACATGACAGTAAGAGAAACATTCCCTTCTCATAAGGAGTGTGAGTTCTGATGGAGCCAAAAAGATTGTAGAGAGCAAATAAGATGTGAACAAAGACATTTCATGTTATGATTAAATCCAGATGATGAAATGAGCAAAGAGTAAGGAGTAAGGCAGCAACTGTAGAAGAGAGAAGATGGATTTATCATCTGTCTACCTATCATCTATCTCTGTAATTCAATTATATTATCTATCAATCATATCTATCTGTCTGTCTGTCTATCTATCTATCTGTAACCTATTATCAATCTATCGCCATCTGTCTATCTATCTGTAACCTATTATCAATCTATCGCCATCTGTCTATCTATCTGTAACCTATTATCAATCTATCGCCATCTGTCTGTCTATCTATCTATAACCTATTATCGATCTATTGTCATCTGTCTGTCTGTCTATCTATCTATAACCTATTATCAATCTATTGTCTATTGTCTGTCTATCTCTATAATCCAATTATACTACCTATCATCTGTCTACCTACCTATTGTCTACATATTCATCTCTATCATTCTACACACACACACACACACACATACACACACACACACACACACACACTCTTAGTCCTCATGAACTAAAAGAAGCATGACTAAGTTGGATATTATTTATGCTCCTAAGAACACTTTTTTCTCATTGTTTACTTTTTAAATTCTCACTCAAGGAATGAAACTGTACTTTTATTCAAGAGAGGAGTAGGGCCAGGTTCAAAACTGTCTTAGAGTCACGGCATCATGCTGGGTGGTATTTGTGGAGCTCTGCTTCTTCTATGCACTTAGTTTTCTCATCTGTTACAAAACGACTTATGGATCTTTTAAAAAAGAACCTATTATAGAAAAATTTGAGCAGAATCCTTAAAGCTGGACTCAATGTCCCAACATTCTTTTGCTTCATTGCCATGGGAACATGGGTGTTGGATGCTACTAATGCTGACATCATATCTAATATATAAGTTTTCTTTTAGTTCTCCCTTAAAAACTTTAATATTCTCTCTAGCTTTTTTGTGGAGGAGAGTTCTTCAACTTCTACCAACTTTCACTTTTGCTCTGGAGGACTGAGTATACTTAACAGCAGCTGTGCTTATAGATACACACACACACACACACACATACACACACACACACACACACACACACGCACACGCACACGCACACGCACACGCACACGCACACACACACACAAACCTTAGTCTTCATGAACCAAAAGTAGCATGATTAATTGGATCCAGCATCGTAGCCTGCAGTCTGGAAGTGATCATTTTAATTACTGATCACAAAACAAATAAAATTTGTGTATGTTGGAAGCTGTGAAAATGAGAGGCAGCTGCCTCACATCTGACAGGGTAGACAAGCAGGGTAGACAAGCACTGACAATGAACAAGAAGACATTGACGATGAGAAGTAGCCCTGGTTTTGGGGTGGTATGATGAAGGCTTTCTGGCTCTCTATATACACCTTCTTTATTCTGAAAGGTAAGTGATTTCCTCTCCTTTTAATCTGCTCTTCCCAATGGGAAATGGGATCAATGGTGAATGCATTTATTTATGCAGAATTGCATCCCTCATTGACATCCTCAAAATGAGTTTTCCAACATCCGGCAGGAAGTCTCTCTAATGCATGTCAAGATATCAGGTCTCCCCTTGCTGACACGCATTGCACACTGGCTTTGACCACATGCAGCATGAATGCTCCTGTTCCTCTCAGAGTGTTCATTCGTGCTCGCCCACTTGCTTCTCTACCATTGGACACTGACATAGACTTCTCTATCCAAAAATTAAAGAGAAGCAGCGCTCCCGATGGATTTTAAGTTAGGAAAGAGAGCTCACAGATCCATGGATTGTAGTGGTGAGGAGGAGTGTCAGGAGCTCAAGCTGAAAGTCTACTGACAAACTGTTTTTTTTCAAGCCCATTATGCAAGGACTATAGGTCCTTGCATGATAACAAACAAGTCACCCTGTAAACTATGTGTATATCAAATTGGTGATTCATATTTAATACTCATCTTTGAATTAGTTTGGAAGGCTCCCTCTCCAAATCTATGAGGGCAGGTGTTTGGTCTAGCCTGATCACTGTTCTGCATATCAGCGCAGCTCCTTCCAACTTTAGAAACCTTAATTGTAATTATTTGGATGGGTAACTAAAGGATGGCTGACTAATGGAATTAATTAATGCTGATATCCAGAAATTTGCCTAGTTGAGATTTCCAGTGACTCTGACTTAGGTTTTGTTTGTTTGTTTGTTTGTTTGTTTGTTTGTTATTGGTCTGAGGGATTAGGTTCGAACCCAAGGCCTTGAATAAGCTACTCAAGTACTTGATTCTCTTATTCAAATTTCTTTTTCTCGCTTCTTGGGTTTTTCAGTAATTGGTATAAACTAAGGTATTGTATACTGGTCTCCTCTTTAAGAGATTTTCGGTTTTGTTTAGATGTGGAATGCTTAGAGTTGTAATCAGCTTTTAGCAGCTAAACTGTCAGGACACAGAACAGTTTGGTTAAGCAGTGTGTAGTTCTTAATCAATGCTGAGATGGGGTAATGGTCTGGAGAATCATTCTGGTTCTAGGGCAAGCTGTCAGTTGCAGTGGGGATCTCAGGCATGGTTTGGGACACTTGTGTTGCAAACTTGTTACTACAGCAGGCATGAGTCTGGTCTGGCTCTTATGCTCAAAATCAAGTAGGTGATGGTGATAATGATTGATGATGATGATAATGATGACATAGGCTTAGTATCTTGAATGATGCTATAAATGAAGGTAACTGTGTGACATCAGTCATAGAACCTCTTTCTCAACCCACATTACCATGGCCCTGCTGAGTGGCAGACTGCCATTAGGAAGAAGAGGGACAGAGGCACCAAGGGGAAACTCAAACCTTCCTCCTGGTCTGTGATACTGAGCACACTCTTCCAGATGGCAAGGCCAATTCATGCTCTTCACAGGAACTGTGTCTTCTGCCCCATTGAGAATGGCCTGGGAACCAAGAGGTGCTTATACCTAAGAGAGCCCTGGTCATTACACCTGAGTTACAGGCTGTGTTACAGTTTAGGTTTTGGGTTAGTCCATTTAAAAGCTTGGACCAAGTCTTAGTTCCAAGAATTCCCATCTGTCTGTAAAGAAGCTCCAACTGTCCCTGCTAACAGTCTATTTGAAGCTCAGTGCTGTTTCCCTTATGAAAACTCTCTGTTTGTTCAGGGTACCCCTGTTTACTCTTCCTGCAGGAGCTTCTCAAAGGAAGAACAACTCTGAACGTTAAGAACACATTCCAGTGCTGTTTACTTTACTTGTTGACGTGGCCTGATATCTGACAATAAGCAACTGAAGGAAGAAAAGGTCTATTGTGGCTTTCAGTATGAGGAGGTACAGTCCATTATGGTAGGGAAGGCGTGGTCCCAAGAGCTGTAGGCCAGCAGCTCACACTGTGTCAACAGTTAGGAAACAGGAAGTGAGGAGGAAGTGGATCAGAGCTGGAACACCCAAGCTCCCCAACACTATAACCCACATCCCCCACTATGACTACCTTCTACAGGTTTCCTAATCTTCCAGAATAGCCACCTGGGGACCAAGTGATAAAACACATATGCCTGTAGGGGACATCGAAGGTACTAAGATTAGGGAGTAAAGGGAGATAATGGAATAGGATGAAGACCTAGACTGCAGCTCTGTGAGTCTCAAGAGTTAGGTGAGAGAGCGCCATAGAGAGGAATAGACAGTTGGAGGGTAGTGGGCAGTGAAGATCAGTGGTGCCCTGCTCAGTGACTGGGTGCAAGGATGCTTGAGCTTGCACAAGTCCATTCTCAGGTGGAGTTGTGTGCTGGCTCGACTGGAGGGCTCGGGAACCTGGAGAAGAGAGAAAGTTGGTCTATTCTGGTTGATCAGTGCAGGAAGGCAGATTATCTACAGTCTTGCTTTATTTGATTTGGGCAGTACTAGGGGTTGAATCTTATACATGTTAGGCAAGTGCTGTCCTTTGGAAGTGATCCCCAGACCTGCTGGTTACTTTGTATTGTGAGGTGGGGTCTTGCTAATTTGCCCAGGATGGCCATGAGCTCATCTTGTAGCCGAGGGAAGCCTTGAAAGCGTGATCTTCCTGCTTCTCTTGCTCATTTTGTTCCACAATGAATCAAAAACTTAATTTGTGGAGTCTGTAGCCTTGTTCTACCAAGCAAAGGGGCAGCCTTACTCCTACACTGCAGTAAGCACATCTGGATCACCAGAGTGGTGATTCTTTGCACTTCCCCTTGCCTTTGTGGAATCTCTGTACTCAGATGAGATATGATGCTCAGAGTTGGACTCAGTTCTTCACCACTAGCATCTCATTCTATCCCACACACGTGTAGGAGTTAGAGCAAGTGCCAGGTCCTCCTCCAGTAGCTACTTATATTTGAGGAAGTGTTCATGGGAAGGGAAGGATCTTGAGATCATATCCTGACGGCAAGAAGGGCTTCCATGTGTCTGCATCTCCTCTGCTCTGACTTGTAGAGTCGCTCCCATTCAAGCACTGCCCTGTAGTAAACTGGCTCATTTAGATAACTTTATAAGGCTCTTGCCGCTGCACACATTCCCAATGGTGAAATCTACTTGCAGCTAAACGCATGGAGTAAATCAAGAATCTCATCATTATGATTAGCATTTATGAGGGACTGAATAGAATTTCTTTCTTTCTTCATTGTGTTAATGCAAGGAGTTGACTTAATGAAGGCCAGCCAGCGTGATCCTAAATACTATGCTTACAGTGTTCTAATGATGGGCAAAGCCAATAATGACAGTTCTGTGTGAACAGCCAAGAGGACATGGAACCACAATGTCTTCCCCTCAAAGATGTTAAAGAAATAAGGCACCATCTAATGTCAGGCTATTGGTCTGGGAGGCAAGAGAGGCTAGCTCAAATTCAAACACGATTCTGATTAAGAAAACCCTGGTTTTTTTATATTCATATAAAGTATTTATCAGGTATTGGATTTTATAAACAGCTTGGTCCTGGAGTCTTTATTTCAAAAAAGGTTATCCTGAATGCATTTCCAGGCTTCCTGTGGAAGATTTCTCATAAAAGGAAGCACAAAATGTATAAATGTAAACAGGCTAATTGTATGCAGATATAAATTATGGATGTTGGTCTTATGAAAACGCACGGCTCATCTGCAACAGTCTTACTCAGCAGCTCTGGGTCTCGTCTTAAGGGGATATTTAGTATGGCTGTGATGTGCAGAATTTAAAACAAAACTTGGAATTCTGGAGAATAAAATACAGTCTCTTTGTGTTAAGACCACACTGCTGGGAGGGTGGGGTTTTATCACATTTTGTGGCTGTTGACATGGGCGCTCATTAGCTCTGGCATCCCGAGTGCACTCTTGTCTCCAGATGCTGAGTAAGCCAAAGGCTTGGGAGGGTGTGGCTATTCTGTGTCGCTTCTCCATGTTCCCCCAACCCCAGTATCTTACACAGTGACTGGTGTTCAGTCTGAGGTCGCCTAGGTTACTGGAGTTTGTCCCTTATGCACAGAACAAATGGAATAAGGTGCCTGGGACATGAGTTCTGTCAGATGGTGTGGATGTGGAAGGCCATGGTGTGATTGCCCTTTGGCAGACTTCTCTCTCCACAGCTTGAGATATAACAGCATTGCTACTGCTTCACTTAGTTACCTGACCAGCTCTAACCCGAGTTATGAAAAGATGCCATCTCCCCCCAAAACTCTGAGGCAAAATAGAATGTGAGTAGCCAGTAAAAGCTGGTCTGGCTTTTGCTGATACATGACACAAAAAAGTTATGTGATACTATAGGTTATAGTGATTTCTGTGGACAGCATAAGCCTTTAGCTGATAAGCACTAAATGTACCTCCAAGTAACTAACTACAAAGGCTGACTACTTTTTTTAGGTGTCCTCTTCTTAATGGAGGGGTGGGGGTGACAAGCAAACAAGTCTTAGGGAGGAAACAGGGACTCACTGTGCAGGCAAGGCTTGTCTGGAACCCCACAAGGGTGTGCTTGTTTATGCCTTCCAAGTGCTGGGATTAAAGGCATGTGCTACCATGCCCAATCTGAAATATAAATAGGGTTCTCAGTAGTCAGTACTAAAAATAGCATTTTAAAATGGGGGAAATTCTAGGGTACATGGCAATAAAATCACACACACACACACACACACTCACACTATACATACATATGTATATATAATATATATTTATTATATGTATATAATATATTTTATGGATTTATTATATGCACATATATTTTTATTTTATTATAGTATATATGTATGTGTATATTTACATGTACACCTAAAATATAATATGGAAATATATAAGCATATAATATAAATGTATATAATATTTAAATATATAAATAAATATACAAATATGGGGTCTAGAGCAAAGGCTTAGCAGTTAAGAACACTGTCTGCTCTTCCAGAAGTCCTGAGACCGACTCCCAGCAACCACATGGTGGCTCACAGCCACTTGTAATAGGATACAATGCTCCCTTCTGGTGTGTCTGAAGAGAGCCACAGTATAATTATATACATAAAATGAACAAAATGAGTCTTTAAAAATATATAAATATATTTATATTATATACACATACACACTCCCTTCTCTAGCTCTTTCCATATATACATACATATATATATATATATATATATATACATATATATATGTGTGTGCGTGTGTGTGTGTGTGTGTGTGTGTGTGTGTGTGTGTGTGTGTGTGTGTGTGTGGTGGGATGCCCCTGCCTGTGTGTGTGCATGTGGCCTATGTGTAGCATGTGGAGGCTAGGTGTCAATGCCCTATGTCTTCCTCTGTCCTTTCCTACTTTAGTTCTACGATGTCCTACTTTAGTTTCTCACTAAGCCTGAGGCTTTCTGGTTCCTGGAAACACTCTTGTCTCTGTTCTCCCAGCTCTGGGACTACATGTCCGTGCACACACACCTGATCTGTTGTTTTATTTTGTTTTACACAAGTGTTGGAGATCCTAACTCAGGTTCTTACACTTTTCCAGCAAGGATTTCACCCTCTAAGTCACCTTCTTGGTAGGATACTTTTTATACCGTGTGAAAATTGCAGCCCGTGTACTGGGGTAATAACTCCACGAATCAGGATGTAGTGTGGAGCAGTGTTCTGTGAAGAAGCAAAGCTGACAGTGGCTCCCAGGACCTGCTCTTTGCTCTGATCTGAGAACCGTGTATGTCACCAGTGTTTTATGGTGTGGATCAAGACTCTCTGTCAAATCATCCAGAGGTCATCTGGTCTTGATCACCTTTAGTTTACAACCCCTTGCCTACCTAGTCAAAAGGTTGTTATGGGAAATTTTCTTTGGTAGGAACCAGGCCCTGTTATCAGACCATGCCCGGGCTATGTTATGGGTTACCTAACTTGAATGATTAGATGGGTCAAAGGCCTCCTGGAGCTCCTTAACTTAGATTTTCAACGCTGTTGAAAAGAAGTGAGTTCTCTGTGAGAGTTCAGCTGCTAGGGAGCAATCACCGAGTGCTTGACTAGGTAGCCAGAAAGACAGTTGAGTTCATCTACATTTTAAGATGATATAAATTGAGACCAGAGATGTTAAGAATTAATCCCATTGCCAAGTTGTCCTTTATAATTGGGGTGCTTTTTACTGTAGTGCTCATTTGTTAGTTTTGACTGGATCTAACTTTGTAGCCCAGGCTGATCCATAACTGACTATGTAGCCTGTGCTGATCCCAAATGTGCGTCAGTCCTCCTGCTTTGTCTTCTCGGGTGTTGAGATTACAGGCATGAGTCACTATGTCCAGCTCTTTATGGTTTGGAGACATTGGTTGTACAAGCCTATGAATGGATTTTGAAGGCATGCGAAGAGTGTATGTAGCACAGTGGTGGATGATCCCTTGGTGTGTAGGAGCGCTGGGCTCAAGTCCTGCCACCAACGCCATAAAACAGTGATCTAGAAACAGCCAGAGCCCATTCTACTGGAAGGGCTTGATGATTTGCTTGTTTATCTCAACTGCCCTAATTGTTCAATTAATTACCCAAGGAGCTCATCAAACTGCACTCCGCAGATTTGGGGTTGCTATTTTGGAAACTGGGTCTATCCCCCATCTTTTTTTATAGCAGAAATGTATATAAGTCCTTGCCAGCTCAAAACTGGAAGCCACTCCCGAGGGTGTTGGAAAATGTCAGGGCTGTGTGATTACTTTCACAGCATTGACTTCATCGCATCATTTCCTATCACCTGTAGACACAGTACGATACCCGCCCTGCCCCAAAGCCGGCTCTACCCTTGCAGCATAAGAGACAAGTTCCGGGGTCCGAGGGAACGAATGCCTACATGGTTGGACACAATCCCCAGTTAACAAGTGAGCTCATTTATTAAACTCTACATTTTGCAATATATTTTTATGACTGCTAAGATAGCTCTGTAAATATGAGAACAGTGTTGATAACAGCTATTGTATTGGAAAATTATTGCTATCATAATTTGGAACTCAATAAAATTTCAAGTAACTCAATGGCGTATTCTCTTTGGATAGAACCTGAACTTGCATCTAAAATACTTTTCCTGTGAACAAGCCGTCAGAGGATTTGGGAGGCCGCTTCACTATGCAGCTTCTTGGTGTTGAATGATCACAGAGTCCCAGAGCCTGAGCGGAGTTGTGTCTGAATTTGCAGTGGCCTGTACAGCAAGTCGCTGACTGCTCACTTATCTGATGTATGTAAATGAGCTCAAAGCCGGAGGCCTTTCACAGGTTAAGAATCTGGGCTTCAATAGACAGCCGCTAAGGAACGTGTGACCTCTGATTCACACACAAATGAAGAGGAGTCCCGAGTACTGGAGATGCTCACGTGATGCAGACGGGCACCTTGGAAGCATCAACCATGAACAGAGGGGTATCTGGGTATCTTGGGAAAGAGGGCTGGCTACCTAAGTAATAACAGTGCTCTGGCTCCTTGTGCAACTCCATTAAGTTTGTACATAAATTTAACTTCACTTTATGAGCAGTATATTAAATATGGTGATCGGGGATTTCATTTCTTCCTTTTTAAGTTGGTTGCTCTTACTGCTCTAATCCAGAAACCGTAAAAGCTGGTTATTCACATCAAAATGTCAAAACTACCAATTTTATTGTTCTTGGTGTCTGAGTTCATTGTCTTGGAGGATCCAGTCCATGTTTCGACACAAAGGGCCTGGAGTGGCGTGACCCATCATGGTACTGGTGGATAAAGCTGCTTATCCTAAAACTAGGGAAAGAATGAAAAAGGAAGAATGGTTGAGGTCTTTCCAAGAGCATTTTCACCTACCATGGTCACAGATCTGGACTCCGTGTCTTATAAGCAGTCATCCTTATTACCCATAGTTCCAAGCTGTAGACCGTGCCTCTGTACATGGCCTTCAGAAGCCTCTCCACATCCAAGACTATCATAGAGTCTTGTAAAAAAAAAAAAAAAACGAGGGTATTTTGTTAAAAATTCGGTATCCACGTGCTCAGTTGAGAACTGGAGAGAGAGAGAGCTCTAGGATGCAGAACAGAGGGCCAACTGACACCAAAATGCAAAGCATGTTTGTGCATGACAGCACTGTGAAAAGACCCCCACTGGCCTTCTGTTTGTACCTTATGGCTGAGAGGAACCGAGCATGTTAGTCATCCCACTGCATGAACAATGAGGTTTACAGTGTGTGTAAACTCATGATTTCTGTTGATTTATGTGATTTGTGGCTAATGTATTCGTCAGTGAGCACTCTGAATAAATACATATGAAACACGTTTTTAAATATGTAGACGTAATATACTAAAGGAGCTTGGGTTACTCATCTTAACACCCATAACCTTACAACTTAGGATGCATCCTTTGGAACAGCGGTGTGTCAGCCATTCTCCTCTTACACTACAGCAGGCTGGACAGAGACGAGGTATAGAGGAACATTTGTGACTTCATTGACTAATTACAGGAGTGTGGCATACACTTAAGAGATAAAGCACTGAAGCAGAGGGATCGTTACAGATCCGAGGCCAATCCAGGTCAGATACAAGTTCCAAGACATCCCAGGCTGCACAAAACAAAACCTCCGTCCCCTGAAAACCAACCCAAACACTACTTCCTAATCAACCTGATCTGAGTCTCCCGCACACTGCTGATGCCATTCTTGTTCTTGCTGCATTGTTGTTTAAACTAGACAAAGGCTATTTGGTAATGTCATCATGTGTTTCTTGTTCCTTTTGGGAGTGTGTGTGTATGGAGTATGCAAGGGTGTATATAAATTTGCACTCATCTCTATGTGTGTATGAGTGCAAATATGTATGTCTGGACATGCATGTGGAGCCAGGTGCCTCCCCGAATGGCTCTCCTTTGCTTACTGAGGCAGGGTCTCCTCATGAGCCTCACACTTGGACAGCAAGTACATTTGCACTGAGCCTCATCCCAACTCATCTCATGGTTTCTGAAGCTTCTGATTCCTCTAATGCTTTGGGGACTTGTGAGATGCTGTGCCTGTCCCTGGGCCAGCCAGCTCAGCTTCCTCCTTGCTCTATGCTGACTTACTACTAACCGGTGTCCTTACACCTCATTGCTTCATTTTCAACTACTCACGTTGCGCTGTGGATAAACATTATATCAGCTTCTGAGTAATAGAATATTCTTTTTTCAACATTATGGCCAGTTTTGAAGTAATAAAAATGTATGATTTTATTCTTAATGGACATGCAGAACATGGCCTTGATCTAATTGTGGTTAGACCAAATACATATTTCAATATTTCCAGCTGGGACCCATTGTCTTCCCATTTCTTTATTTTGCCATGTAGTAGTTTTATCATAGTCTTGTTTTATGAATTCAGCTCAGAGCAAAGCCAATGAAAGATAAGCAGCATTTGAGGCCTCCTATTTGTATATAAATTGACAGCTTGTAAAGTATTTCAGGGGAGTATTACACATTTACAGTCCCCGAAACTTTACAAAGTAGACAGGACAAATGCTATCATCCCTTTATTATGGACTGGGCATTTGGAGAGGCCTGCGACTTTTCCAAGGTCTCCTCCCAGAAAGTGATGGAATGACTCCTGAGACCTGAGGACTCTGGGTGCATCACAATACACACAGGGACCGAGCAGCCTCTGGGAAGCAACAACATCAGATTTACTTGGTGGTAAATTCTCTCCTTTACATCCCTCTTCCTGTCTCCTCTCTCTGCTGTCTCCTCTCCTCCTCATTCTTCTCCGGTACACTCTCCTCTCCTTTCTTTTCTTCTCCCTCTCTAATCTCCTCATCACCTTTTCCTTTCTGCCTTCTTACCTTTCTTTTTTTCTTCCTGCCCTGTTTGCAATTTCCTTCTCCTTATCCCTCCTGCCCTTTCTTCATTCTTCCCATCCTCTCTTTCATTTAGCAAATGACCAAGTGCATTTGCTGGGAGATGACTCAGATCATTAGAACCCATCTGAAAACCAGGCAAGCATGGCCGCCACCTGAAATCACTGCCGTTGGAAGGCAGAGACAGGAGGTCCTTAGAGCAATGTGGACAAGACTAGATGAATGGGTGAGCTCTGGGTTCTGCTAGCCATGGGTTCACTCTTCAGGGTCATGAAGTGACACAAGAGCCAATAGTGCGTTGCACTGTGAGGTCCAGCTCAAAGTGGTATGGCTTTGCAGAACAGACTGTCTTGTTTATGGACTATTCTTCTGGGTGTAGCTATGTCATTTGGGAAGGGGCATCATAAAGCCACTGTAGTCTGGGATGCATGGGACAGAAGGCATTAGGCACTTTTCCTATTAAGTTAAACAATGTCTCCCACCACTTCTGCCTATTGTCCTCTGCCTGGAAATGTTCCTGTGGCCTCATACAGATGGAGTCTGGAGCATCCAATAAAATCCCTGTTCCATGGGCCTCTCTGACATGGGGTTTTCAGCTCTTAGATGGATGTGTTAGGCTAGGCTTTGTAGAGGAGCAGAACATACATAATTCTCTCTCTCTCTCTCTCTCTCTCTCTCACACACACACACACACACACACACACACACACATACACACACACACACACACACACATACACACACACACACACAAAATGTATGTATAAAAGGACTTATTAGATTGGCTTATGGAGAACCCAGTGGCTACCCACTCCGGTAAACTGGATGCCTCAGGGCTCCAAATAAAATGCTAAGGGCTTGGGAGGTCCTAGAGAGTTGGCGATACCTAGTCGACAATGAAAGACAAAAGGAATCTGATATCCTTAGAGGATCCTCATAGAGACAGACAGGTTCACATTTTACCTTAGACCCTTTCTACTCTGCTACCATCAGGTTGATGGTTTATATGGAGTTTGACTTTCATAAGCCATACTGTGTGTCCTCGTTCCCCAACCACTAGAAATTGCTCTGAAGCCCAGAATACTACTAAGTCCTTATAATATACAAACTACTTTTAAGGCTGAATCCTTGCCATGCATGTACCTCTGATAGAGTTCATCTTATTTAATTCAAATCTTGGCTAGATTCCTGTGAAAGCTCACAAGTTTGACTCAATAAATGCATCAGACTTTGATCATTTGTAGTTATTATAAGTGTGAACTTTGATTTAAACAAAGTAAAATCTGCATTTGGCTCCACTGATGATACTATGGTTTTGCTGTAAATTCTCATCTTTTCCAAGATTCATCTCATTCAGAAAAATGCAATAACGTCTACATTGCATGATTACTGTTCATTATTTTTTAAAAAAAGCTTTGGAACATGGAAAGAATGAAGATCCCATGTGTAGCATGTAGCCAGCTTTACGAAAGCAGTGTAAGGTGTGATCAAAGAAAGCTTTAAGATGAATTTGTGTCTGTTTGTGTTTTACCAGGTGGAGATCTGTGCCTAGGCCCACCTCAACATCTGTCTACCTAAAGTGATGCCAGGATTTGCCAATGCTAAAGACAGAAAGAAAAGCCGACCAAAATAAGACTCTGTAGGAAGACAGCCTTTCTGTGGGGTTGTTGCAGGCTTGAGAACAGGTTCTAATCTCCCTCGTGTCTGTTTTCTTGTACTTAATAAATGGAAAGGCACAGTGTACATCTTTCCCTACAATGTAGAAGAGATCCTGTCCACTATTAGGGACTTCCTTGGAATTAGGAAATTGTGACATTGGTAAATATAAAGTAAACAAAGACTTTGTCCCCTTTCCAGCCTTAGTATTTATGGAAAGACTAGGGAAATTCAGGGCAGCCAGATCCATGCGTCCTGGCTTCCTCTTTTGGCCCAGAAAAGAAATGGTTTCAATAATATAAAAGGAGGCATGGGTGGCGGGGGCCATATCCTTTCTACTCACTGGAGTAGACAGCATGGCCAGCTCTAGGACTGTGCTGTTCAAATCAAGACAGAGCTTGATTTGAACACTATAGCTTTGTGGTGAGCAGAACAATGACATTTCTGTACCATCTTGAAGCTGTCCTTGCTAATGGATGTTCACAGACATGACTTTCACATCAGGCATAAAGTCTAGTTGGGAGAGGGCCAGTGGGAATTTCCATAGCAAAAGGCTTTGTCTGTCACATTTGGCTCCAACATAGACTCTTAAAGTCAGGAAACTCACTACAAAAGCAGACCAGGGATCCCAAAACAACAAAAGAAGTTTAGGATGTCTTAGGTCAATAGAGACTATGACTGGGCACAAATTGCTTTAAAAATGGCCAGTTCAGAAGTCACTTCAGCTTGTTGTTTCAGTTCCTACTCTTAATCCAAAGAAGGAATGATCTCTCCTTTTGGTGAATCAGTGAGCCATCCCACTGTATAAGGAAGAGTAAGCTGCTACCCATCCTCTTCCTATACTCAGGGATAACTTGGGTCTCAATTGAAAGATTATTATCTTTGAGAGGGACTGTTTGTATCAACAGTATAGACTTATGCAAACAGAATTAGATTCATGAGTCTGGTGAGATGGCTCAGAGGTTTCAAGCACACATTATTTTTCTAGTTGCCAGCATCCACATCAGATGACTTACAACTACCCATCACTCCAGCTCCAGAGATTAGATGCCTTCTTCTGGCATCTTCAAGGACTGTACTCACATGGACATTTACACACACACACACACACACACACACACACACACACACACACACACTTAAATTTTTTTTAAATTACTAACACAATTTGGCTCACAATGAAATCTTCCCTCTTACCAATATGATCCATATATAAGATAAGCATGATATCTTTGTATGTCAACTTACAGTTTAAGAAGTATTCTTAAATACCTTCAAGTAGGCATTTAATAAATGTTAATTTATCATTACATATTTATTCCTCCATCAGTAAAGTTTAAAAGCTGCCTGAAAGCCTTGATCTCATTACACGATGCTGCATGATCATTGCACATATATGTCAACATCGCTCTGGAAAATTTCCATGCTGCACCTACAAATTTACTTCTCCATTGTGCTTCTTTATTTGGTCCAGAAGCACAGTTCAAATCAGCTTCAAGAAACAGGGACAAAGATTCGGGGTGTGTGACTGAATGCTCCAGTGATCAGTGCCCGATATGGTTGACTCTCAGTGTTAGGTTTAAGTACTTGGCATTTATTTATTTTGCCTTTCACCTTTACTTCATTTGCATAGAACCAAAACCTAGACTGGTTGCCTCCACATGATAACCCTTAGGACTTCCAGTTTAATAAACCACCAGTGCTGTGCCCAGACAAAAACCTTACACCCAAGTCCTGAAGTTGAGTTTGTTGGCAATCTGGGATATCTTGTCTACCTTGGAGGCAGTTGGCATAGGTAGTAAGATAGAGTGCCAGGATTGCTGGATCTGAATCAAGTGTCCACACAGAGTCAAGGGATCAAGGTAGCTCTATGTGGACCAAATAGATTTCCTCAGGAAATCATGCCTTTTCCAGAAGAGACGGCTAACCATAAAAGTTCAGCAAATATCTACCATGTGCTTTGCCTCTGGTCTTCTGTTCATTGCTGCTATGTATAATAAAGTTTCCTTTTGAAGGCTTTCCATGAAGGATTCTTTTCAGAAGGTTCTTCATGGAATGTTGTCCTCAGAATGTACCATTACAAAGGTACCCTTCCTCCCAGAATGTTTATCATGGAAGATTTGCTTCAGAAGGTTCCTTTCTGAAGGTTTTTTTTTTTAGAAGATTCCCACAGAGGAATGCTCCTAGAAAATTTCTTACAAAAATCTCCCACAGAAGTTTCCCTTCACTAGTTTCTGGTTACATGTACAATAGGGCTGGAGAGATGGGCCTTATTAGTCCCATAGAGGACTGCCGTTTGGTTCCTGCCTGTAATTTCAGCTCCAGGGCACCTGACACACTCTTCTAGTCTCTGAGGACACCTGTACTTAAATGTGCTTGTGTGCTTATTGCACACAAATATAAAAACAATTAAATCTGAAAGACATTTTCTGTGCAAGTTTCTCCACACAGTTTTCATGGTCATAGCTACTACACTCATGCTGTGTGAGCTGTCAGATTTCCCAAAGCTTGTCACTTCTCCCTCCATCCTACCCCTTTTTAAAAAACAGAGTCTCACACTGTAACATTGGTTGACTTGGAATGTTCTATATGTCTCCACTTGGTTTCAAACTTGTAGCATTTCTCCTGCGTTAGCTTCTTGCCTACTGCCCATTGAAACGTCATATTATTTTGAATGAAGAATGGTCCTCTGCTCTCTAGAAAAGATTTCTACCATGGCTGACTGAACATGTCACTGTGGCAGTGGAAAATGGATCAGTGGGAATGGGTGAGAATCTTGGGAATTCAGGCTAGCACAGTCAACTACAGGTCACCAACTGGAACTGGATGTTGGCTGCCAGATATTCCCCATCTTCTGCTTATGGGCTCCCACTTGCCTAAAATGAAACTCCATTTATATATATATCTATTTGAGATACAGAACATTCTTTTGTGTGTGTGTGTGTGTGTGTGTGTGTGTGTGTTGATCTATCTCTCCGTACATGTGTGTGAATCTTTCTTTGTGTCTAGATGCATGTGAGCATGAAAATGTGCCCTTATGTGCGTGCATGTGGAGGCCAGATGTTAATCTAAGCGTCACTATTCAGTCACTGTCAACCTTGGTGTGTTTGTTTGTTTGTTTGTTTGTTTGTGGTTTGTGTTCTTTTTGTTTATTTTCTTTTTAGTATCACAAGCCTGCTACCATGCCTACCTTTTTGTGTGCTTGCTAGGGATCACACTCAGTTCCTCCTGATTATAATAGCAAGTGCTTTACACACTGAGTTAACTCCCCCCATCTCCAAGACTATTCTTGAAAGGCAATCTACACTGGATAAATTTGAAAAAAAAATCTAATGAAGGAAGTTCATTAGGTGTGAGATAAGTCTGCCTCGTATGTAGTAGTATTATGATCTCTGACTCCACAGCATAACAACTACGGATTGGTTTGGCTGTCAGAAAAATCTGTAAAAGATGCCTTTGTAAAACAATTTTATTCCGTATGATGCTGAGGTCATATTGGGCTAAGGCTTTCTGCCCCCGTATGAATTTAAATACAGAAAGAGAGCCATTTACAACAGAAATTGTGAAGCTACAGAGAATGTGGGCATTGCTGGGTTCACGTCTCTTGAGGATTAATGTCCTAATTTAGAAAACAAGTGGACTTCAGTAGAAGGTTTCGAAGACCTCTATGCATGAAAATCTCATTTCTTACAGCTGTGCTTTGTAGCGGAATCCCTGGGAAGATGCCCTCGTGTCTCGAATGCTTCTCAGTGTTCTCCTCTGGAGGATCAAATGTAAAAGAGCAGCCCTGACAGCTGTCAGCTGGTAGCTGGCCTGGTGTGTCGAGTCATCGCATTCCCAACTTAAAACAGTTTTATAGACACCATCATCAGATGCCACCAGATGAGCATGCTTGGTGACTACAGCAGATCAAGACAAATCCAAGCCCTTAGTTGTCACAGCTGAGCTCCGGTCAGAAAAGCATTGCACAAATCACAGAGATGCATCCCTCTTTTGAGCTAACTTGGGTATCTGTTGCTTCTTTGTCAATCACTCTTAGCCCTTGCTCCTTTTCCTGCTACTCGTGAGTTAAAAAAATATTGTAATGCTCAATTCCAGAAATGCCCTCAATTTATGATAGTTTCTAACCCAGAGCAAACGTGTGCTTCCTTAAGACCCAAAATCACCCAAAACACGTCTAAAACACGTCCTCCTCGTCCTGTTCCCGATTGCGCTGGGATATAACACAATTGAACATGGAGCTCTTGCTTTGGCTGGAAGTTTAACAGACATCTCCAACTCTCTGGCAGCACCTTGCCTTTTTGTCTCTGACTATAACATGATGCCGTCTTTTCTTGGGAATAGTGTGGGCATGACATTGGTGTGGCTGTGTGACAGGGGCTCTCTTTCCTTTCTGTTGTCTGATGGGTCACGGTGACTAGTATCCACCACCACCCTCTTCCATCTCTCACAGACGTATCTGACTTCTTTCTATAGAGTGAAACCAGTCACACAGAGTATCTTCTGTCTTGTTCTGTCTTCCTGTTCTAACACATGCAGTGGAACCCTAACTTCTGTTAGAGTTCAGTTCACACCCTCAATTTCCCTTAAAACTGTCTTTGAACTGTCTTTTGCCACTGTTGTTGTTGTTGTTGTTGTTGTTGGTGGTGGTGGTGGTGGTGGTGGTGGTGGTGGCAGTGGCGGTGGCAGTGGCAGTGGTAGTGGTGGTGTGTATATTGGGCTTGTGCACGTACTTTAAGATGGAGCCAGTGTTGGAGGTTGATCACTACTTTATGAAAAGGTATCGCCATCAGAGTTCTGCTTTGAATTAATGATGTCGGTTTTTATTTTGCCTCTCCTTTGTCTTTCATCTTCCAACTAAGTCCTTCCTGTTTGGTTTTCACCTATAATTTCCTAAGTAAGTTCTACTTCTGCCTCCCTGCAGGCTACCCTAGTGTTCCGAATCATGCATCTTTCCACTCCTACCCCAGTTATATCCTGGCTTGCACTTCAACTCCTGCACAGTGTTTCTCTATCAGAGACATATGCACACTCTGGAATATTCATATTCCACCCCTACAGAGGAGCTTGGGGCACTGTGTATTTTAGTTTTGTTTGTTTGTTGTTGTTGCTCCTGTTTTTAGACTTCTTGAGTCTTAAGTCTGGGCCAATCCTGCTCCTGCTCCCAGGAGTAATGTCACTAACCTAATGCTAATGTAATCTCCTTCGTTTCCATATTTTAAATTCATGATTATTTTGAATTTCTGCACCAAAGATTTGTCTGAACAGTAAATAGAGTTTGGAGCCTGCTCTGGGATTGAGCCCTTGAATCTGGCCTGGTCTCTTGTAGCACCAGCCCCTTTCCAGAGTCCCACACTGGAAACTAAGGGCAAATGACGTAGTGCTCAAGTTTGCTGGGATGCCCACCTTTCATGCCTGTACTGATGCTAAGTTCCTCTTCTGATCTCTCCCAGTTGGAATGGCAGATGACCTTTGCCACATAGACCATCATGATCTGCCAGACACTGCAGCTATGATCCAATATGTCCTGAGAAAGGACAAAACAAACTTCCATTCCTTGTCCCAGGAGGAAAATCTTCACTGGCTGTTTTGTCTCACGCCTGTATAGAGAAGCAAAGAGAGTTCTGCCTCCATTTTTCATGTGACACAGGAATGAACACATTACTGCCTCTCTTTCTTCCTCCTTTATGAATAGGTAATCCGTTAAGGGTGGGGGTTAGTTGCTGAAAGAGGGTTTCCTTATACATATATTTATTTCTCTGTGTGTCTCATCCCTTTTCCTTATTTATGTAAGCCATTCTATTCTTTTATTCATATGAGTGCATCTTTTAAATTTTATTAATCTTATTGTTTCAATTCATGTTCCACAAACCAGATGCTATTTATTCTAGTTCTGTCATCCACCTTAGAGAGTTGAGGATATTCCTGGTTCCTTGAAGCAATGCTCATTGTTTTAGAGGGGAGTTAGTTTCTCAGGGCATAGTGTACACTGGCCCAGCTGGCGCCTGCCCCAGGCTCTCCAGCCTGGGACTCCAAATCAGGTCGGTAGCTGAGGTAAGCAAGCCATCGGTTTTAGGAACCTGCCCTTGAAGTACGATGCACCCATTTTCCTATTTTCTGTTGCACTTTCTAGGGTTTGTTTGTAGCCCACAGTGTGGTGCTAATGAAGCCCAGTATCCATGCTTTCCCTGGATTGCCAGTTGCTTGGGGAAGGCCATGAGTTTGCTGTCTTGCTGAGTGCCCACTCTGCAACACAGGGATACCTACCATGGTCACGCCCATTTTCCCCCAATTCCGAAGCCGCTTAGTTGATTCCTTTGGTCTAGTGTGAAACACCTACAGAGCATTTTTCTCTTTTCTTTCTTACCCGTTGCTTTCCACCTTTGCAGTACATACCATTCTCATTGACCCAGCAGCACCCACCTCTGAGCTCTCAGGTTGGTTGAAACTTGTTTTGGCTTTCAAAAGGCTTGATTGGATTCTTCTTTCACAGACTTGGGGCTTTCACAGTTTTTGTTCCTTCATTTGGTTTGTTTGTTTGTTTGTTTGTTTTTAAGATTTATTTACGTTGAATATACTGTCCCTGTCTTCAGACACACTGGAAAAGGGCATCAAATCCCACTCTAGATGGCTGTGAGCCACCATGTAGTTGCTGGGAATTGAACTCAGGACCTCTGGAAGAGCAGCCAGTGCTCTCAACCACTGAGCCATCTCTCCAGCCTGGCTTTCATGTTTCTAAACGTAGTCTAATTAACAAATGATATCAGGTTGATGGGAACATTTGTGATCAAATATTATTTGTGCAAATGTTGTTTTAACCAATTTGCATTTCTTGTAGGCAGGTAGTTACCTGCATTCTCCTTTCCATGGGCTGACCAATTCTTCATACAGCCCTGCAGTGCTGATTGGCGCACCTCAGCCAAACTACTTACCAATGTGACCCTTTTGGATCCTCTGTGAATTGCTGGACACCTTGCTGCTGAGTCTCAAGGCTGCCCTGGATGCTCATCATGGGATTTTATGGTGCATCTTCCGTCTTTGTTTCTGACGGCCTGTAGCAGAGTCATGGACTGTGTGGAACTCCGAATGTATGGCTGTGTTTCTTCCTGGCATGTCCATCATTACCCAATGTGATAAAATGATAGGGATTCTCCAGGAGGAAGAAAGCAGAGAGGCAATATTCACACTAAGAAGTAATAGAATTTATTCGGCATTAGCCTTCGAAGGTGGATAAGGCTGATGCTGTGCTCTCAGAAGTGCAATAGCAGAACCTGTGATACTTACTAACCAATGAACATAAACAATAATTTAGTGGTTGAAATGCTAGGGCTGAACACAATCAATTTGTCCTAGATGCACAATACCAAATTGAACACCTTTTATTTCTGAATAATGTTGGAGCATGAATCAGATTTTTATTTATAACACTTGACTACAGAAGCGATCAAATTTCTGAGTTCATTGCAAATGACTTATTATCAGAAAAACTACAACAGCTTTTTATATTTCAGAGCATGCTGGGTTACTTAAGGGTAACTATTTAATCATAGTTTTAAGAAATGTGGACAGTGAGTATTTTTATTGGGAGATAATGCTCTACGATATCAGAGGGAGACAGGCTGTGTATCATGCTGGAACAGTGAGAATTTATTTCGGTGTTTGGATGAAGGGAGATGAAGTGGGCAGCACATGCGTCTCTGAGGAGAATCCATTCTCAGGACACGTGATCAAGGGAGACTGTTGGTATTCTCAGGGCTAACTTGGAAGGCAGAGCTTTTGAAATATTCATCGATAATGATATCTCGCATAGTCATAGAGCAATCAAACAATCCACAGGCCTCCTGAGAAGGGAAATTGACCACAGGGACTTTGGGATTTGAGGGACAGTCGTCAGAGGGTCCAGCAAGTGTGAGTTATATGAGCTATAAAATGTTAGTTCAGAAGGAAGTCCATTCATGGGGTAAATATGTATCATGTACCAGGGAACTCACGTTCCTTGAATTAGAGGTAGTTTCTGCTAAACAAAATATTTTAAGATTTTTCTGTTGAAAGTAATCTTCAAGGCATTATGTCATCTTTCCCTCTGCTCTTTCCTCTTGAGGAGAACCTACCCTGTTGTCATCTGAGATCACCTATCAATACTGAAAACCTATTTAGAGCAGAGGCACGCGGCACATCAATTATTCACACCACTGCACCATCCCCCTCACAATGACTGAGAGCACGTGCACATGACAAGCTGCAAAACACAGCTCAAAGGGAGGGAAATCATCTTGGGGCACAGACTAAAAATATTCAGCCTATCTCTTAAACATATAGGAAGATTTACTGCGCCGTAATGGGACATTGCCATTGTTTACCACAATTTAAAAAAAGATAATGTTCATTAAAATGAAATGTGTGGAACATCAAATAGATCAGGGAGCTGTAAAACATTTAAATGTATATTAAAATTGATTTTCCCTTATTATTACTTAGCTACTATTTTTCTTTGAAAACCTTTTAAACTAACTTTTTATAACATGAAATTGTATTAAGGGAAAAGTAGCTATGACAATATTTCTATCTTAGCCATGTTTATGATTTCTATCAAGTCGATTTTACTGTTCAAGTTTAATAGTTTATTTCATAACCACAAAATTAACTCCATGCCCTAGTAGTAGCATCTTAGTGGCTAGGAAAATATTATATGTTCATGGCCATCTTCTTATACAGTAGAGTCCTAGTGTCTAACATTTCCTCATTGTAGCAAGTCCTTAAGATTTTCCATATAAAGGAACTATCATTCTGACTGGCCAATCAGATGATTCCCTTCTTTCACGAGTGTTGGCATTATTTATTTATTGTAGCATTATTTATTATTAACGATTTATCCTTTTGTTCGGAAGTCCTGGATTTTTGTTCAGTAATTACATTTTTAAAACCGTGAACGTTTTAACATCAGCCTATGAAAACAAGGACACAGCTGATTAGAGAACTGAAAGTTGCTCTCGACACCTTTTACCTTTATTTGCAGTAATTAATTGTGTGAAGTTTTCAAAAGTAGTCGCTGCCTATCGCGCCTCTTCGCTGTGTCTCCGGGTCAGCACGCTGTAGGGTTCGTGGACAGAACTCAACCAATCGTTGACTGAGCCTGTAAAGGCGGGGATGGCTGTTGCCTGCTGCCTTTAGACACCATAAAAATGCAAAGTAATGTTTCCCAAAAACAACAAAACAAGACGAATGTGGTTATGCAGTTTGTGAACTTTTGTTCTCAATTTTATTTTCTCAAAGCTTTTCATTGCGTAGACAAATCTTGAACATGAGACACTCAAAGGCCAATCTTAGCCAAAGGACTTAGCCCTAAAGGCTGGGTGTGTCCTCTGACAATTCTTCACACGCCTGCTCCTCCAGACAACGTTTTCCACAGCTCTCCCTGTTTGCGGATGGGACTTGCGGTGATTTGACTCCTCATAGAATGTCACTCTTATTCTAATCTGGCAACAAGTCTGCATTAAATCTTCTCTTTGTTGAAAGCTTGTCTTCCTGTATGTCTATTATTAAAGTTGGAACACTCGGCGAAAAACTAATTAATAGTTTCTCAGAATTAAAATGTCGAAGAACTAAGCGGGGGAGAAAGAATAGATTTCAACTTGTTCTTTCCTTAAGGCCTGTGCACTTCAGTTCTACTTCTGAAAGCAAGCGCCCCTTTGCAATTTATGCAGTCTGGACCTTGTGGAATACACCCTGTTGGTAAGACCAATAGAAAATTAGGGCTACTGATTGCTAGGTAAACATTAATCTACTTTTTTTTTTCTGCTGCAGAAGATATTGAAGCTATTTGTCTTTTTAAGCTTTGCAAACGTAAAATATATTAAGGTGGGTTACTTTAGGTGATTACAGATTCACATCAGTGTCTATTAACATAGCTCAACTCAAACTGAATAACACTTCTACCTGTGCTATTCATTATTCATTATGCTGAAATCCAGAGCTCTCTGCTGAGACTATAAAACACAACTATTAGGTACAAACTCAGGGATCACTGTCTGTGGGCACATAGACTCAATCACCCAATTATTTCAGTAGGTTAAGACCACCTATCCCTTCATCTGTATTGTATGCTATTCGTGTAGCTTTGGGCCACCATCCATGATTAAAATGTTCTGTTTGCCTCTAGCAAATTAACTTGCCCAAGTATTGTGAAGCTCTGGTTCCTTTGCCAGTAGGTGAGCAGCCTAAGCCTTGTCCTGGGTATTTCCATCCAATTGAGTCTTAAAACCTCAATTTTCTCAGAGAGTTCAGACTGAGCTAAAGACAAAAATTCCACACTCAACCAATCTTAGGTCAGAACATTACCCACTAGAATCAGTTGTATTTCTTCTCACCGTTCTCTTTACTAAAGAATTCCAGCAACATGTGTATGAGGCAAAGCCGCCGAACAGGAGTTTTCAAACTTTAAAATCAGCTTCAGCTGAGATTGCCTGAGCTTCAATAGGCAAAACTAAAAACTGTACATTGGGGAAGTCTGACTGCCCATTTAGGAAGGATGAGTTAAATAACTTTAGTGTATCTTTTTACTGGAATTGGAGCCCTCTTAAAACTAATTGTACAAATTGACTTTTATTCACTCAAAAGGCAAGTTAAAGAATAGCTTGCTATGAGTGTGTATATGCAAATTTTTAATATATTATTAAAAGTGTTTCTTCCTATTAGATTATTCCTATTAGAAAATTTCAGATGTAATTCTTTATACTTTTCTATATCCAAATATATGTATATATATATATTATTAAAGAGAGAAACAGCACAAATTTCTACTTTTAGCAGCAATTCTTTTTTTTTCTTTTTTTTCGGAGCTGGGGACCGAACCCAGGGCCTTGTGCTCGCTAGGCAAGCGCTCTACCGCTGAGCTAAATCCCCAACCCCTTAGCAGCAATTCTTAACCTGTGGGAAATGATCTCTTTGGGGGTTGCATATAAGCTATTCTATATGTCAGATATTTACATTGCAATTCATAACAGCAAAATTACAATTATAAAGTAACAATGAAATAATGTTATGGTTGGGGGTTACCACACTGTGAGGTACTGTATTAAAGGGTCTTAGCATTAGGAAGGTTGAAGACCACTGACTTCTATCCTTTCAGGGTAATTGGACCGAGATTTTATTACACAACTGAAAAACCTACATAAAACATATGAAACAATGGTTTCTATGTATCAGGCCAGAGGCAGTGAGGATCAATATTATTCAAGAGAAGGGGAACTGAGGGCAGGTTTGCAGGGCACATGGACTGGTCTGGTGATTTTCTAGGATTGCAGAAAAGGGTAGTATTCCTGATTTTAGGAGACAGAGCTGGGGATTGGGGGAAATCTAGGTAGGCAGAAGCAGTGGGGTATAGAAGCAATGAGAACAAACATAGCACAGATAGCAGATCCCAGCACTGCTGAAGAGCCTCCTAGAATGTTCTACTCAGCACTGCTAAGCTCATATTGTAGATGGGCTATAAAAAGTGAGGGAGAGACTTAGGCTAAAGCAGAAGAGACACAGAGGTGGACATTCTCAACAGCTCATGTGGAAAATCTCACCATGGTCTAATGAAAATCAGGAGAGTGTCTCAGCCATGCTGCCCAGTTAATTCTGGAGCAAAAGTTGCCTCCATTCTGCCTATCAAAACTGTAAGAAAGGCCTCACAAGGATCAACCTGCTTCTACAAAGCTCAAAAATAAACACCCAGAATCCAACAGTGTAAATTCAAAATTGCTGTCGACTATGGGGAACTTAGGAGACCTACAAGCTACCAGGGAAAGACAAAACCATAATAAGGGTAAGCAAAGACATGGAAACGGGAAGTGTAGCAGGATCAGCATAAAAGAGAGTTTTAGAAATTACAGTCAGTCTCTGTATATTCACACAGGCTGAGGAAACAGTGGGTGCTTAGACCCAAGTCAGACTAGAAAATACTGTGTTGAGATGAAGACAACACTGGACAGCACTGAGAGTGGTGAAGACTATGGGAGAAATCCCTGAAACTCTCAGTCCCTTCAAAGTAAGGTAGAAATAAAGAAAAGGAAACACAGAGACCAGAGAAAAGAAAAGGTCATGGACAAGAAAATCGATTACTATCAAAAAATCAATATCACGTCTTATGTATATGCTTTAAGCATCTCATCTTAGATACAAACATTATCAGACTCTGTTTTAAAAGAAAACTTATCACCAAGATTGAATTTGAGCTGTAAAGAAACAGATATTGAGAGTTAAATTTATGAAAACTAATATAGACAGAGTCTACAAATATTAACAAAGTAACATTTAAGTGATTGTATAATATCAAGAAAAATACATGTCAGATAAAAATATTACCAAAAGAAAAAAAGATTGTCATTTCATAGTGACAAAAGTTGATAGCTCTATGGTAGATGTCTTTGCACCTGGTGGAAGATAAACGCTTATCAATACAGGGCTCGTGAGCATGTAACCATGCAAAACTAAAATAGATAAATCCACAAGTAAAGCAAAGGGCTTCAAATTGATTAGCTCAGTGCACAGAAAACTGATCATATTAGAAGACATTACCAATATTAGCAAATCAATTGACCCAAGTAACAGAGCACCGCAACCATGAAAAGAATTATAAGGTGAACTTAGAATACTGGCCAAGATAGACTCTATCCTGAGGCGTGCACACACAGACACACATACAATTTTCCTAGTAGTGTATAAATTACAAAAAAATATTTTTAATTACCAGATAGGAATTAAAATAGAGTTCAATAATAGAAAAAATATCTGTAAATTTTTCAAATATTTAAAAACAAGCAAGAAACTCAATATAATTCACAAGTCATAGAAAACTAGAAAAAAGTTTGATATTATTGAAAATTAAAATGCTACACAAAAATTATGTTTGTGTTAGCACAGATTTAGTGCTTAGGCTTTTTTATAAAAAGCAAATGATGCCTTTACTAGAAATGAAGAAATAGTCTTCCCTTCCACTTCAGAAAACCATAAAACTGACAAATTAAATCCAAGGAAAGCAGAAATAGTAATTTAATAAAAAAGCAGAAAAAAATAAAAACAGCAAACAAACAGCACCAAACAACAAGGTCAACAGGAGAAAACAGAATTGTTGAGAAATTCAACATACTTTTTAGTTATTAAATAGACTGAACAAAATACAAATTAATAACAAATTACCAATATTAGAACCAAAAGGCAAAACTACCCATTTTGCATAATTGATGGAGATAATATGAGAATATTGTGAGTGACTTTATCACAATTAAACACCCAGACAAAATTGGGAACTCTCCATTTAGAAAAGACTTCCAAAGCTCATTCCTTAATGACAGGTTGATGACTTGGATATGTTGGAAGCAGATATGGATCTTAATAACCTGTAAAGAGAAAGATTCTAGGCCTGAAATCTTTACTGGCAAATTCTATCAAACACAGAAAGAAAAGCAATTTTACACAAACCTCATTTCAATCCGTGAAGATCAGTAAAAGTAAAACATATTTACAAAGTAAGTAAGTAAAACCAAAGTCAATATCCTCAAGAACACAGAGACATAATTTCATGGAAGATTTCTCTTTAATTTTAATTATGGGTATGTGAGGGGGTACATAATGAGTGTGTGTGTATGTATGTGTGTGTGCACGCACGCACACACACAGACACACACACACACACACACACACACACACACACACACAGAGGCACTCTTGGAAGCCAGAAGAGGACATCAGATTCCCTGGATCTGGAGTTATAGGTGATTGTGAGCCTGTCCATGTGAGCCTGTCAATTGAACTCATGTCTTCTAGAAGTGCAAAATACATGCAATAGATAATGCATGATGGGCCACCTGGAACTTTGCAGGAGTACAAAGATGATTTAACTTATATGCATAGCATTAGCAGGCTAACACAAAATAATGGACTTCATTAAAAACCAGAGAAAGAAAAAGATTGCATGACCATCTCAGTAGATGTAGAAGAATTATTTTATAAATTTGCAATTAATTCATGACTTCAGAACAACAACAAAAACCTCATTGGCAACAACTAGAACGTTGAGGGCATCCTCAATCTGACAAAGTTTAGAAAATATTGTAGCTCCAGTAGAGTTAATAGAGATTTTTCCACGAAGGCAGGGCACTAGTCAGCGGCATGTGCTTTCTTTGTTCTAACTTCTACAAAGCTGGTGCAAAGAGAGAATGAAAATAAAGAAAGCTGTCCAGGTTGAGGAGCACGAAGCAAAACTCCTTTCAGATTATATGAGTTTTATGCTAAAATTTCAAGGAATCTTCAGAATGGATCTTGCAACTATTGGTTGTGGTGAAGGCATAGCATATAAACTCCATAGGCAAGCATCAGTGGAATGTCTGTAGACTATCATCAAGTACAATTTAAACAGCAATGCTAACAAAGATGGGAACATATCAGGGATACATTCACACACATTTTAAGACATCTATGCAGAAAACTTCCAAAGTTCTCAGTTGGAGGAAAGATTGGATGCAAGACACAATGTTTGTGGATCCGAGGAACCAATGATCTTAGGATATTGATTTTATATAAATACAAGAGACTTAGCATGAATAATATATTTAAAACTTTTAAAATGGTATTATGGAGACGGAGGAATCAGTTAAATTGTAATCTTATTACTGGACACTACCGTAAAAAAATGTATAGACTGCACACGAACACATAACTAATGCCTACTTAGCCTTAGTCAGCAGGGGAACGGGGAACGGAAGTTAAAACTATGAGCTGCTTACTTTCAAGTTAATCGTTCTGTACTACCCAGGAGTCTAAGATGACCTCTAATGACCGAAATCCTTAAATGATGCTGTGGTGTGATCTCTTTTTTTTTTTTTTTCTTTTTCTTTTTTTCGGAGCTGGGGACTGAACCCAGGGCCTTGCGCTTGCTAGGCAAGTGCTCTACCACTGAGCTAAATCCCAACCCCGTGATCTCCCTTTCTTAAACGTGGGCAGAGGCTATAAATATGATGCCCTCGCAGAAGAAGGACTTTGGAAGATGAGACTGTGAGCTTCAGTACAGGGGGGACTTGTGGGTAGTCCTCAAGGGTAAACCACACGAGTCTTTACAATCTGAAGCAATAAGTCCACAGAGTGGGGCAGTGAGAGAGAGAGGATCAGAGCTGAGAGAGCTCTGTGCCGAGGCGCTGGCTTAGAGGATGGAGTGGTACCACGGGCTGAGGAATGCAGGCAGCTTGGGGCCAAAAGAAGATCATGGCCAAGAGCCAGGGTGAAAGGGGGTCTCATTGCTACAACATTAAAGAATCTAATATGCGCCTACCCTGGCAGAGACTTGATGCCTCAGGGTAGAGAGATTCCCCGGGCCCATCCTTTCAGAGGAGAAGGGGAGGGAGAATGGGGGGAGAGTCTTTATGAGGAGGGACCAAGAGGAGGAAGCATTTAGTGTAAATAAATTAATTGAAAAATAATCTAATACTGCCATAGCACATGGACTGAAGAAGGTTCCAAAGAGAACGTGGGCTAGATGGCAGGCTTTCTTTAGTTTGTATATCTCTGATTAATGAGTCTACCACCCTGGGCCTGGACTTTTGGCCAACATGAATACAAACTGAGATATGTGAATTTTTAAAGAACGTCTCGGCATGTGGAAGTTTGTCACAGGTGGAAGAAGACGGTGATCGCTGCACATACGTGAGGACCCAAGGATCTATAAAGAACTGTGGGTAGGAAGGCAGTGCCAATTTGGAAAACAGATAGATAATATGAAACCAGCTTCTTAAAACAGGACACAAACAGCTCACCTAGTCTCTGGGACTTACGTTCCCCAAATGAAAACCCACCTCCTAAACATGGAACACTGACATTAGCAACCGATTCATTTGGATACATCTGGGAGATCCAGATACCTGGAAGGTTAGCTGATGAACACGTTATGGGACAGAGTGTTACTTAGTAATAAAATGAGACTAGATAGGGTAAAGTTAGTCTTAGTGATACAATGTAGACCACCTCAGTGGTACCTGAGGAAGGCAGATGGCTAATGTAGGCTGGTTAAGAAGTGTGGGCACAGTGGTGGGCTGTCTTGAATATGGTTGTCATCCTATGCAACACCCATGTTCAACACTCCTCAGCTTGCAGACTTCACTAATGGAGGTTGTATTTTAATAGCTTTATAAATCAACACATCTGTAAGATAAATGCAAACAAGGAGGTAAAAATTCTACCCATCTACTCCTTATCGTGACTACTTAAAAGAATGTTTACTAACTATAACGTTTCTAATTTGAACTCTTTCCTAGATTGAACTGCCAGGATGAACTATTCCAAGACCTTTGCCACGTACCTGCAGTAATATCCAGTCTTTTTATTGTGATTACTAAATGATAACCACTGCGTTAACTTCACATAGTGCAATAGGACTCGGGGAGAACAGTGACTCTTCCAAGTCCACACAGAGAAGAGCTGAGGCCAGTCCACCTAACTTTGCAGGCCGTGTGCAGCTTGTCAGTCCAGCAGCTCTAAATGTGGCTGTCTGACTAGCCCTGCCTCCTAAGGTTTCCTCCAGCCCGGCTTAGCTCTGCTCCCTGACCTACCATTTGCTGCACATCCGCTTCCCCAGAGTTTCCCATTCAGTGGAGAGATTTGTCTGTGATTTGAGGAATTTAGCAGCACGGCTCTTATTAATGTTAATGTGTGTCGTGGTACAGAGCCGGATCCATTGTGCTGAGAATTTATACCAGACACAAAATCATCACTAACATAACAGCTCACAAATTGCCAAGCTTTAATGTAATTCTGAGCCTCACTTTTATTTTCTATCATTTGCCTTTCGACTCAGGAAGAGAAGTGGGAGGAAAAGCCATTGTATACAAGATAATATGTAATCTTTTCCTCCTATGGAATTTAACTTCACTTACAAGAGATGCTTTAAATCCCCGAAGAGACCTCTCATAGAGGGGCTGGGTGTGTGTTAGCATCTGCCTTGTGCCTGCATGCATTCTCAAGAGGGGATGTGCATAGCATTCTATAAAACGAAATGAATTGTGCTATGCTAATTAATTAATTATTATTTTTCACAATTGAGGAAAATAGGCTCACCAGAAAAATTACAAATCAGCCCAAGACCCTCTTCCTGCCTTAAGTGGGGCATATTGTCACTGAGTTCTGAATTGCATAGAGGGTGAACTGATTAATGGTAATCTGTTCAGTTTCAGGACATCCTCTGCCCATCTCAGTTCACACTTCAAAATTGTATGTATGTGAGTATGTGTGCTATTAGCGTGTGTATATGAGTGTGCGTCATTATTATGAGTATGCTACTAATGTATATGCATGTGTGAGTGTGTGTTATTAATGTATTTTTGAATGTGTATAATTGTATGTGTGTGTATGTCACTGTTTTATGTGCATATTGTATTAAGTGTGTTAGTGTATGTGTGAGTTTCTGTGTGAGTTTCTGTGTGAGTATGTCAATGTGTGTGTGTGTCTCTGTGTGTGTATGAGTATGTCAATGTGTGTGTGTGTCTGTGTGTGTCTGTATGTATGTGTATGTGTGTGTGTATGAGTTTGTGTATGAGTGTGTGTATGTGAATGTGTGTCTCTCTGTGTGTATGAGTTTGTGTGTGAGTGTCTATGTGTATGTGTGTGTATGAGTTTGTTTATGTGTGTGTATGTGAATGTGTGTGTCTCTGTGTGTTTGTGTGTATGTGAATGTGTGTGAGTTTATTTTTATGTCTCTGCATGAATGTGTGTATGTGAGTGAGAGTGTGTCTGAGCACATGTGAGAATGTGTGTCTGTGTATCTGTGTTAGTGTGTATATATGAGTGAGTGTGTGTGTATGTAGGTGTATAGCTCTGTGTAAGTGTGGATATCATTGTTGTGTGTGTTAAGTATGTTAGTGTATGTGTGAGTTTGTATATGTGTGTGAGAGTGTCTGTGTATATGTCTCTGTGTGAGTGTGTGTGAGTGTATGTGAGTGAGTGTGTGGATATCATTGTTGTGTGTGTGTTTAAGTGTGTTAGTGTATGTGTGAGTTTGTGTATGTGTGTGTGGGAAGTGTCTGTGTATCTGTGTTAGTGTGTATATATGAGTGAGTGTGTGTGTATGTAGGTGTATAGCTCTGTGTAAGTGTCTGTATGTGTGTGTGTGTGTGTATGTCTCTGTGTGAGTGTATATGTGTGTGTGAGTGTCTGTGTATCTGTGTTAGTGTGTATATCTCTGTGTGTGTGTGTGTGTGTGTGTGTGTGTGTGTGTGTGTGCACGTGTGCATGTGTGTGCGCCTTCAGAGGACAGCTTTGCTGAGGCACATTTCTCTGGTCCTTTTGTGTGGCTCTTGGGGATTGAACTGGAGTCATCAGGCTTCTTGTCCTGCATTTCCATCTTCTGACCATACCACTGGCTCCATGATGGTAAAGGAAGTTCCTGGTAAAACAAATTGCTAAAAATATCCATGGAGACAGGAAGTCCTTTCCTGAGTCTATGGCTATCCAACCAGATCTGACCTATTCCTCCCCAACTTCCTGTATTTCCCTTCTCCATGTGCGCCTTCCTTTTATTGAGATGATCCCATTAGCTCATAATTTCTTAGAAATGGGAGCATAAAAAAACTCGGGGTAAGTTGTTTTCAGAGTTCTCAAGTGTCTCCTGCTACTCACATATGTACACACCGACCCAAACACATATTTTAAAAATTAAAAAAAGACTTAGCAATTCATTTGGCTTATAAGTAAGACGTTTTAAATTCTCATTTTCCACATCTTAGAAATCTCATGTTGATTGTATAAAGCGGTTGCTAAGTTAAGGCAACCACCCCACTCAGACACACATATCCCGTCCTTCCATTACATGCACACGCATTAATGGTAACACCAGGCTTGCTCTACACGTGACTCTTGTTTGTGTGGCCCTTGAATTTGCCATCCCTGCCACTAGGCACCCCGCTTTTGGACATTGGTAGCCATCTGTTTTTTCAGACACCACAGAATTTCCTCATTTTGCTTTCAGTCTCCCAAACGGCTCTGCAGCTCCTCAGAATCAGCCAGCAGCCTTCTCCTTAGCAATGCCTGTGTGTTTGAATCCATCCAAATTCTTCACATAAGCTTCTGGCCCAGGAAGTTTTCCAAAGAAAGGCCATTTCTTTTATTAGTTTGAAGTACTCCTAGCTCGGTTTCTTTCACATGGTTGAGTCTGTGAGTAGCGTCCATCCTATCTCTGAGTCAAAATTCTCACACTTGTGCTAGGCTTCTGTTGAGAGAGCTCTGTGGTATAAGGCTTCCCTAAATCAACTGTGTTGAGGTTCAGTGCTGTTTCAGAGTTGCAAGCATGGAAAAAATTGGTTTCCTTTAAAAATCCAGTTCCGTTACGTGAGCCCTGGCCATGTTTGAAAGCCCCTTGTGCTTCAGAGAATAAGGCAGTGAGGGTGAGCGCTGTCTCCTGCAGGTGGACTGGGGATGGCTGGAAACTTTCTGAGTATCTCAGTTCATGGAGACAGCTCAGACGAAAGCCTGGGGTGTGAGACGAATCCCTCTCATATTCCCTCCCAAGAAGAACTGGACAGTCAGCAGTGTATTCAGAGAACAGGCAGATGCACTGTGCCTTCTTGGAGCTCCATGCGTGCAACAGACAGGAAAGGATGTGGAGTGGCAAGTCAGACATGACATTGTGGAAACTTTAAATATCGAATCTGAAGAGTCTGAGATTTTATTGCATGTGGTCATAAGAGCCATTAATGAATTCATTAATGAATTAATGAATTAAGTTCATCTGTTATATCTGCCTATCAGTGTAGCATTTGTTTACTCATAGAATTTTAAGGTTATGGTAAATGCTCTCCCTCTCTCCTTCCCTCTTCTTTCCTCCTCCCTCCCTCCCTCCCTCCCTCCTCCCTCCCTCCTCCTCCCTCCTTCTCCCCTCCCCCCCCCTCCCCCTCCCCCCCCTCCCTCCCCCTCCCTTCTGTCCTCTTTCCTCCCTCCCTCCTTTCCTGCCTCCCCTACCTGTCTCTTCCTGTAACAAAGCACATGTGCACTGAGGATCCCAAGGGTAGTTTCAAATTAGCAGCAGGGTAGTGAAGACCCATGGAAAATGAACTGTCTCTACAACCCAGAAAATTCCATCCCCCAGGAAGGGAATTTTGTAGCATGTTTAGGATTTATGGGGCTGTATAATGCTGAGCACATTTTATTTAAAAAAAGTGTTACATTTATTTTGATCTGCTGTATAAAGTGACTCCCACCTGGAAGGTTCTGGACCACTGGAGATCGAGCCCATTATCCTGACTACTCTGGTGCATCTGTGTTTTAAAGGCTGGTGCTTGTGAACCCAGCAGAGAGCAAAGGCAGGCAGGGTGCAGAGCCCAGGGTGACTGTGCTTAGCGTCTATTCCCGCATTCTTCTTCACTCTGGTGGGTGGTAGTAATTTTCTTTCTCCTTGCTGATAATAAATCCACACTTTCTTCAATCAGGGCCCCGTGTTTCCAGACTTTTTCTGAGCTTAGCCTCGAAACAATTATCCATCTGAGGAAGCCAATAGCCTGTGGTGCCCTGGCTTCTTCAGGGTAACCATAAGGACTGGCTTCTGGCTATTCCACAAACTAAGGCAAATAAGCAGCCTGGGAACTGTCTCAAAGCCGAGTGCCCCTTCTCTAAAGGGAACAGCCCAAGACTGTTGTCAGAGAACCAAGGGTAAGAGAGGCTGTTCTTCCCTACCCGAGGATGCTCTGTGTGGGTTTCAAAGTCCACAATGAAGCAATCTAGTGCTCCCTGTGGATTGGTAGCACCTGCTTGACATTCTCTGTCTGGAAGGGAACTAACACCAATTGAGAAGTCTTTTTGGATCAAAGTCCCCACAAGCCTGGCCAGTCACTGCGAAGACCCAAGTTAGTAATGTCCATTGTGAGGCCAAAGCATTGCTGTTAGTGACAGTGTCCACTTAAATCTCATTGTGTGTTCTCCAGATGACAATTTAGCCCCATCCTCCAAGTAGGGAAGGTTTTCTTGCTAGAATCTCTCTCTCTCTCTCTCTCTCTCTCTCTCTCTCTCTCTCTCTCTCTCTCTCTCTTCCTCCTCCCTCCTTCCCTCCTTCCCTCCCCCTCCCTCCCTCTCTCCTTTTTTTTAAATCAGAGGACACTTTTTGTGTGTGCCATATCCTAGCTGAATAAATACTAAGTATGGGTTCCGTGTTAAAGTCTGACCTTTAAGGATGACCTTGACAGGTATCTCAGTGTGTGGTAATGGAGTCTGAGTACCTGTAATAAAACCAGCAGAACAGAAACCCAGCCATGCCATGGCAATTTAGAGTTCTCTTTTCCTGTCAGCTGTCCATCTCTGGTCCTCACCGGTCATGAACAGAGTCCCTGATAGGCATCCATTGAGTTCTTGTCTGGGTAGACCGTCCACCTGACTGCAAGAGAGAACTTCCAAGACATTTACTGCTACTGAGAACTTCTAGCTGGAAAAGTTAAAATACTTAATGAATATAATTTTATAACTGAGAGAACCATGAGCTGAACCTGCTCACAATGATAATTTGGGGTTTAATTAATTAATGGCTAAAGTACTTTGGAAACACAAAGGACTATATAAATGCTAAACATTATTAAATGTTAATAGCCATGTTCTCGAATAACACTGATATTAATTTAAATTCCTAAACCTTATTATCAGAATGAAATGCATGCTAATGAGGCTTTCCTAATAAATATTTTGTTTATGATGTATTTAGAGTGGTATTACTTATCTTACCATTGCGAGTATAAATTACTGCACTTGGCAAAAGGGTGGCTGCCTTTTCTTCATGATAATTAAAATGGAAATGTAGCGAAATATAATGAATATATTAGGCAAGGAAGTTTCTGTCAGAGCCACTAAGGTTCATTCCGCATTGAGCCAGTGATTTTATTTCTTCTCCCAGGTCTGGTTCCAGTATTTTGTTTTGTCTAGTTTTGGGGTTGTTGGACTTTCTTACTTCTATGTAATGAAAATTTCAAACCAATTTAGCTAAGAATTAAACATCTCATGGAATTTCCTGGAAATTTCATCCTGTCTCTTGAGGCAATTGGAATTATTCTGGGATGTTTTCAAGCAGGACTGGGGACCGCCATTTCTATTGCTTCCTTCCTGGGATGACGCCCATCGTCATGATCACTGACTCCCAAATGGGCAATGGGTTTGCCTGTACATTCATTCTGTGTGCTGACTGGGGCATGAGGCTAGGGCTTACTTCTCAAGTGTAGACTCATCTGTGTTTCAATTAGCAAAGACCTGACTAGAAT
The DNA here is from genome assembly GCF_011064425.1 of Rattus rattus. NCBI lineage: Eukaryota > Metazoa > Chordata > Mammalia > Rodentia > Muridae > Rattus > Rattus rattus. The sequence continues at coordinate 194,769,756 of NC_046155.1, read as the reverse complement.
CTTCAGATAGACTGCGTGTGTACTACATAAGTGGGCATGTGTGTATAGTTTATTTTTTATATTGTTTTCAACCTTGATAGGTGCTTCTGTTTACCACAGCTTAGTCTAGAGCTCCTTCGAGTCTTATAGATCAAAGTTCACACACACTCTAGAAACAAGGAAAACAGAAAACCTTTACATTTCTTCTTACTGGTGGGAGTCACACGCATTTTAAATCGAGAACCGATGTTAAGTTATGTGCTACTCTATGGTAAGTACATATACATCATGAAACCTAGCCAATGTGATGACTCCGTGAAGTGACCTCCTTACAAAGACCATCATGTCTACATTTATTTTAAAATCTTCGCTAACCTAGAATAACAGGATTTTAAAAGCAGGATCGTGAAGTTGCTTTGTAAACCAAGGTGTGAATTGCTGTCCACCAGAGCTTTACCTGTCAGGGTGTAAAGCCTTGTGCCGATGTGGGAGCCAATGGACATCTCCACGGGATGAGTCAGCACTGTTTCTACGGAGCTGCAGTGTGGATGGTCAAACAGCCAGAGTACCGGCTCCATTCCAGCTGTATCAGAAATGCAGCTTGCTAACCTCGTTGATTTTCCTCCCAACAGTGCAATTTTAAGGCCTCTACGTAAGAGTTTTGCTGTTGAATGTAAATAAATAAAAGGGTTATTGTTCCTCAAATTATTTTCTAGATAAGCTGTTCACCCCACCCAGCTGTCGCTCGACTGCGCTGACATTAGCTACAGGCACTGAGTAGCCACAATGTGTGTGCTGTGCAGTTGATATGTGCTGCCCACCTTTGCATTCTCAGCTGTCACTGGTGTGATTTATCCTAATCCTACAGACACCTGCTCAGGAAGCACGGAACTTGATTCCGCTGAATCACCGCACCGCACCCGTGGCTTAAATTAAGTCCAATTATGACTCATTATTGGAGGGACTATTTCGAAGCGGGAAATATCTTTAGCTGATATAGTAATTGAAACAACACACACAATATCTACAAGAAAAATAACCTGTATATTATCTTCACATTTCAATAATATCAATTATGAAGAAAATGTTTTAATCTTCCCATTTGCAGTTTAAAAATAGATTAAAATTGGATTAGTGATCTATAACAAAGAATTTACCAAGACATTGTTACAACATTATGATATGGGAACCACCACATCTGCAGCTCAAATACTTAGGAAACTTAGCAGTTTTACATTGTAAAATTTATGTTGAAAGGAAGAAGAAGAAGGCACGGGAACATTTGCTGTGTGGTTAATTATCTGCTTAAGATAATAAATGTCAGGCATTTGCAGATCAGACAGAGAAATAGCACTTTGTATAGAAAAATGTAACAACTGATGCTATAATTGTAAAAATTCCTAACCCACTTTCCTAATCCATAATAATATCTTACTTCTGCCCCTCTTTCCCCTTTTCTCCCTCATTCTCTCTCTCCCCTTTCCCCCTTTGTTTATTAATCATTCCTTTTTTTTTCTGTTTCTATTAAGGATTCGGTCTACTAGCTGGACCAGAAGTGAGGTTCCTGAGAGGCTCAGCAGCATGACCACCTGCCGTGTAGGAAGCAGGAGCTACACGGTACTTCTCATAGTCCAAGCAAGATACCATTAAAGGGTTAATAAATGACTTTAGAAAGATGAAATAGGCACCCTCTCCTCCCTCTACTCCCCTCCTTCTTACCTCCTCCTCCAACAAAGATGAGGACCAATTGAAAAGCTTCACAGAAACCTTCAGGTTCTCCATCCTAGATGTTAGACCCATTCCTGTTTTAGCTTCAAGGGGCACGCAAGGCAAGAATAGCTATTGCCACCCTTGGGTGAAAGTCTGGCTATCTTCCCCACGCTTGGTCCTTCCACTGTTGTCTCCACCCAGAACCTGGCTTATGCTTCTTTCTTTACATGTGGCCAAAAAGCAAAACGGCCGTGGGCCTTCTCATCCTTGGCAGGAGGTCAGTCTCTCTTCATCTCCAGCTCCCTCTCCACAAGACGGAAAGTCTTCATGGGGCCCAGGGCTCTAATTTCCTTGCAAGGTAACAGATCATGTTTAACTTCTTCTAGCCACCCACTAGTTTAGAATACCGACAGTGGCCATGTTGGCTGTTAATCCAAGAGACAAGCTAAGTAAAAAACCCTGCGATGCCTGTGAAGAAGGGGTACAGAGGAAGATATATTTTAGTCAGTGGAGTTTAATAATATTTAGAGTAGGGAATTTGATCAGAGGGGAAAAAAATGACTCCCCTCACCAGCTAGAGAATTCTCCCAGTGTGGAGAAAGACAATTATCTATGTCTGAACTGTTTTGAAATAACTAAGTTTCGGATGACCCTAAATAAGGTTAGGAACCATTGTGGAGGTCACTAAAGCCATAGATGTAAGTCATATTAACTAAGGACGGCAGTGATAGTTGAAATACTAAGACCCACAGGGGTCAGAGTGGGACCAGTAGAGGCATGTGTTTTTATGGAGAGTAGAAAATGAGATTGAGGAGGATTCGGGAGGAATATCTAAAATGGATGCTTCATTTAGGGCTTCACACTATGGGCTGTAGGCCAAGTCAATCCAGCCTTGCCACCTGCTTTTGCAAAAATAAATTTTAAAAATTGTCGGAACATGGCTACTCTCATCAAAATCATTAATTTACATAGACCATACTGGATCCTGTGTGGCTCACAGAGTCTAAAATAGTGACAGATATTTCTGAGATTTTGCTGGGCGCTGTTTCAGACAGGTGTGAAGTAGTTATTCTTTTTCTTTTTCTTTTTAAGTGTCAGATATAGAAAGAAAGAAGCCGGCCACTTGGAGGTCTCATCTATCTCCATTGATCTTGTAGCTAGATGCTGGGAGAATAGAAATCTGATGGCTAGAAAACAAGATCTCAGGCTCCAGCGTTAAGTGGAAACAAAACCTAAAAACTAAAAACATAAAGTGTTTTTTATCAGAGTGCACGGAGACCTCACAAATCAATTCCCCATCCAAGAGGGGAATCAAACAGTACCCAATCCTTTCATTTAGAGGTGTTCAATCAGTCTTAGCCTACTGTGCTAGGAGATGCTGAAGGAAACATTGCAGATCGGAGTAAAAGACCTGAGACAGCTGGGGAATTATCTATCAGAACAAGAAGCTAAGAGCATTGGAATCATTCTTATTCCGAGGAATCCAGTAGTACAGAGAGCAGCTTGATGCTTTGGCAAACATGGATGAAATGGCATAGTACTGTCCCAATATGCCAGCTCAGAAGCTGGGTTGAAGACTAAGGAGGAAGAGAGCAGTGTGTACAACAACCTAACCACGTAGTACAGCAGGAATTATAGTAACCGTCCTTCCCACTTTGGGATGCACATGACCAATTAGGTGTCAACGGCCACTGTGGGTACCATTAGAAGATGCCAGGGTGTTTGTACATCACTACTGAGACAGCCAAGGTCTTGTCTGTAAAGTATCTCAGTATCTAAAACTATTTGGAACAATACAGATGAAGCTATGTTCTAGTAAAGGCATAAGGACATTAATGGATTTCAGTGAGCTGGCCCTGAACTTTAATCCCTTCTCCCACATCTAATGTGAGCACCTGCTCCTAGAAGCTGGTGAATATTGGTTGGAAAGAAAACAACGCTAAGAAAATTATTCTATTGAGGAGTTTTATAAGAACCATGTCATTAATCAAGCCATAGAGAATCAGTAAATGTCTTCTTGCTATTTCTTCCACACAAGGCTGGATACAAAATCTGCAAAAATGAAAATGGGTACTTATTCAAACAGGAGGGGAACAGTATCACCAAAGGTCCAAAAATATGGGTATTTTAGGTGGGGTTTTAATTTGTTTTCTTGCTTCCTTTTGGGTTCCAGCAGTCTCATGTTAACCCAGGCTGGCCTCCAACTCACTGTGTAGCTAAAGGGGACCTTGAACTCCTCCTCCTGCCTAGACTCCCAGAGTACTGGAATTTTAGGCTTGTGCTACTGTAATAGTGTTGTCAATTGACCAGAACCTAGAGGACCCTGGGAGCTGGCCTCTGAGCATGACCTGGGCCGGGCGAGGTGGGGCGGGGCAAGGGCAGGGCTTACCTTGACCATGTTAATGTTGTGAGAAAACCTATCTGAACTATAGATGAACATAGTCCCTGGGGATCTAGGATTGTATAAAGTGAAAAACTTGACTGGATGCTACCATCTATCACTCTCTGCTTCCGGATTGTGGATGCCATGTGGCCAGCTGCCTCCAGCTCTCCATGCTTTGACATCCCCCTGTGGTAGACACTGTCTCTAGCTTTAGTTATCAGGCATGTGAAGGGAACACACCCACTGATCCATCTCCCTGACCCAGGCAGATTTTGTTTTGTTTGTGTTCTGTTTTTTGTGTTCTTTTGTTTTGCTTTTTTACTCCTAGTTAGTGTGTATGTTTTGAATTTTATTTAATGTTTTTCTATGTAAATAAATAATTAAAAATGTAATTTTTCTATGATCAATTTATTGGGAGGCTGGGGGATGAAACCCAGGGCCTTACCGATGCCAGTGAGTGTTCATTCACTGAGCATCATGGCCAACCCTGCTTTATTTTCACACTATAGGCTTCAAGTTTTAATTCAAACATAAGAGCAGCTAACTAGCACACAAAATCACTCAAATGAGCATGCAGGTTTGGTTCGTACCAGGAGAATGGGGATTCTACAATGGGTGCAGCTGGTCATCTCACCTTGTTGACATGTTTACATCTAACACCCTACCAGCAGTGTGCTGGCCACAGAGACAGACTGGAGGGGAAAGTTACCAGAGGTTGCCTTCTCTTTCCTGTCCTCGCAGGTCACCCTAAGTACTTATCTGGGAAAGGAAAGCAATGTGTGAAAGAGTACCACACTGGCTGATCCCCCCTAGTTCTTAGAGACTACCATGGCCTATTTGTTTGAGAATCAAACTGGTTCAAATATTAGACTGGCCCTTTAGGACTGAGACTCCCCCACAACTTCCTTAGTCACAGATAAAGCACCTATACCTTTAATCAAATTGTGTCTCTCTGAACTCTACCCGGCCACGCCTCACTGAAGTTTGGTGCTATCACTGTTACCTGCCTCCAACTCAAAACAGTACCCTGGGCAACCTTATGGCTCCTGGAATAGGCCTTCATTCTATCCCAGTGGTTTTGATCAGACTGTGTATTACAAACATATAACAGCAGCCATTCTCAACCTGTGGGTCATGACTTGGGCCTCGAATGACCCTTTCACAGGTATCTATGTCAGAAAGCATAGATATTTACATTAAGATTCACAACAGAAGGGTTAGAAAGATGAATGGCTCAGTGGTTAAGATCACTGACTGCTGGGTTGGGGATTTAGCTCAGTGGTAGGCGCTTGCCTAGGAAGCGCCCCTGGGTTCAAATCCCCAAAAAAAAAAAAAAAAAAAAAAAAAAAAAAAAAAAAAAAAAAAAAAAAAAGATCCTCTTCCAGAGGTCCTGAGTTCAAATCCCAGGCTCACAACCATCTATAATGGGATCTGATGCCCTCTTCTGGAGTGTCTGAAGACAGCTACAGTATATATATATATATATATATATATATATATATATATATATATATATTAAATCTTTAAAAGAAGATTCACAACAGAAGTAATGTTACAGTTAAGAAGTAAAAATAAAAATAATTTTATGGTAGGGGGCTGTCACAACATGAAGAACATGTGATCATAAGATCACAGAATTAAGGTTGAGAACCCCTGGTCAGGACACCTAAGGGTTAAGTTTTATGAGGTACTGTAGGAAGTTTATCTTAGAGGGAAAGGAAACCTTCCCAAGTAGCCATGTTCTTGCTTCCACTGCCATATATTGAAATAATGAGAGTAGGTTGCCTGGAACACAGAAGTTCCACCCAGCCATGTTCCACATCCATAGTATTAAGTGCATCACGGGATTCTATGCTCATCCAAATATCTGGCATTATTAATCTCTGTACTCAAATGTCAAGTGAATCACGAAATACCTGTATGTGTGAGCATGAGTGTTTCCTTTTCGATGCACACCTGAGTCTTACCCAACAGCTGTCTAGAAGCTACTTCCCAAGCTTTTCTTTGAAGACCCCTAGCTGTGGTGAAGATATCCGAGGGCAAGACTGGAGTCAGCTGCCTGGTGAAACTGCTCTGAAATTTCAACTTCCAACCTTGCAAATTGGTGTGAATTTTGAATTCTATCCATAAACTCTCCAACTGTGGTTTATTAGAGTTCTCCTTTCCTTAACCTTGTTCAATTACTTAACTGTCTTCCCAAACTTTTCAGAAGAGTGATTCCCCTGAACAGTATCCCTTCTTCATAGAGCAAGGTCACCCAACTTGTGAAGTATAAAGGAACATTATACACTCAAACATTAATCTTCTCAGCAAGTGTTTGTAAGAGGAGGTTCTCATGCAATGTCTTGTTCCCCAATTGGTTCTTGATTTGTCAATAAATAAGGCAAAAGACACCCAACAAATATTGAGTAAACTTTAAGGCAACATGCCAGGAAACAGGATGTAGTGATATACAAATGCAGACACCATCCCTAGACTACCAAAGCTTACCATCAAGTTTGGCCATCCCTAAAGACCGATAGAAGACTATTTTATTATTTTATTTCTAACCATGCAATATGGTAGCATGTTGCATCTTTGGTACCTGAAGGCCACAGAAGGCAAGAATTCAAATCGCTAATCCCAGATCCTAGTCCTTAATACTCTTTCTTTTACAATGGAAAATATTTCTGTGGGTGTAGTTGGGAAGGGTGCAAAGTGGGGTGGGAAGAATCACTTTAAATAGTAACTAGAGTTTCAGTGAAGATTCATTAGTCAAAATGGAGTCCCACCCACACCAACTGAGCAGTATTTAATCACGACAAACTAATTCAGTGCTGACAGACAGGATGGGCCAAATGACCTTGTTCCTTGTATTCCATTTCTGGATTTTTATGAGACTTTCCACCTCACTGGAAAGTTGTCTTAGTCAATCAATTTTATGTATTTGGTTTGGATCGCTCTCCTCAGGTAGATTAAGGTCCAAGGGTGCTTTTGTGTTTTTAACTGTATTAATTGCTTGATCAACTACCATTTCAGAGAAGCTCAGGGAAATGCTCACCTCTCTCATCTCTGCCTCTCTGGAAGCTGCTCCTGGGTCTTTTCCTTCTCATTTGTTAACCCTGCCCTTGCCATGCAAATTACACAAATTTTGCGCTTCCGGCACTAGTCAATTATATTTATATTTGAATTCCATTAGATGCCTTCATGCATGATCGGGCTTGTTTGAATTCTTGCTTGCTAATCAAAAGACAGAGATGCAGTCTATCTCTGACTCAGTGGTATGGCAAACAAGTTGTAGCCTTGCAAAAATAATTTCCTTGTAGTTCAAAATGGGGCAGGGTGAGGGGAGAAAACTGTGTTTCTGAGTGCAGTCTTTTTTCTTTTTCATGAGCGACTAAATTCCTAAAATAGGGAGGTGTTAAACTGAGCGTTTTGGAATAATCACTAATAGCTAAATGGGAAAGAATAAACACAGCCATGTGTACACGTTCATATGTTTATACTGAGAACAGCTACATTAACACTTTAAAAATATATGTCTTCAGAAGGGCATAAGAAAACATTATCTCTGAGTAGATTTGAATATGCAAAAGATCCATGTCTATAATAAGAATTGACCACAGCCTTGCTATGAATAAAATACCGTCCTCTTTTTTTTTTTTTTAGCAGATAATAAGCCATGGGATTAAGTAAAAGACTGACAAATTATCTCTAGGGAATTGTGACTAATGAGTATGTGTGGATAAACAATCTATTGTTCACTTTGCTGTAGCATTCCTAGGTGTTGGATATGTTTGTTAATATTCCAAAGTAGCATAGGTTCACGAATTAATACGTGAAAGCATTTAAATTTTTAATACTTTCTTTCCAAGAAATACAAATTACTTTGGAGATTCCTCATTATAATAATGACTGTCACTTGAGAAGGAAAAACAGAGAATATTAATAACCTACCTCGCCTCAGATGATAATTTGAGATTTTGCTAAGCTTCACTTATGGAAAGTTAAACTTTTATTATTTCTTGTGTCTTGCTATTGAGCTCTCAAAGTTCTAATAATGAACACACGTACTGTAGTAATGACTATTGTCTTTCTTTTCGCCTCATCTATTTTTTCCAATCCCGTTTCATTTTAGTCCAACTGGACTATCTGTAAACCTCACTATAACCCCACCTTCTGGATTTTCTTGAAGTTAATCTTTCCCTTTGCCGGGAATGATTCCTTGACCACCACCCCCTCAGCCCCACCCTTGACCCCCCAGCTCCACCCCTTGATCCCCTCAGCCCCACCCTGGTGCCTCCAGTCCATCCAGTCAGCTAGGCCTTCATTTCTCAACACAAGTTCTAATGTCTCTGGGAAGTTGTTCCTATAAGTAATAGTTACCGTTTCTGAAACACTACATTTAGGATATTCTGAAATAGAATATTAAACAAAAAGTATACAGACATGGGGTTTCAAGCCAGATTTGTTTTGAAATGGAACTGAGAATTTCCTACATGTCCGTGGGCACTGACTCTAAGACTTTGACTTTGCCTCTAAGGACAAGGATAACTGTATGTCTGTGGAGGAGAAATGAGATAATGTATATAAAAGTTATGGTTCAGGGCCAGCCCAGGAGAATGGCTTGAAGATCAGTAGCTACACAGCTCTATTACTCTTCCTGGTCACAGTTCATCCTTGACGCATGCCCACTTCAGCTCAGACAAGATAAGCCTATATCGATAACTGCGTGGCTGTGGTCAGGGGATGCCTGTTTTTTTTGCTTTTTATCAATCTCAACACAAAATCATTTTACTTAGTAAATACTTCTTAAGTGACCGTTTCTTCTTTGAGTCCATGAAGTGGTAGGTGTTCTCTCTCTCTCTCTCTCTCTCTCTCTCTCTCTCTCTCTCTCTCTCTCTCTCTCTCTCTCTCTCCTCTCCCTTTCTCTGTCTCTCTCCTCCCTCCCTCCCTCCCCTCCTTCCCCTCCCCCTTTGGAAGAAAAGACAGAGTACATATGTATATTGAAAGTGAAGTAGACTTAACTGGAAAGTTCTGGATTTGAGAACCAGCCAACTCTATTTTCTCACTGGAAAAACTTCAAACACTTAAAAATTCAAAACAAGCAAATTTCTAAAAACTGATCATTTTCACCAATATATTTTCTAAATGTTATTAGACGGGCAGTAACCTGAATCACGTTCCCCTAATAATAAAGTTCTAGAATGTGAGTCACTCAGTGATATTTAGTTTAGTATAACATTTTCAAGCTTTCCTTTTTTTTTTAACTTCAAAAAATTATAATTTCTCAGTTACGAAAACTTGAGAAATAAAAGACATCTTGCTAGCATAATTTGTAAAGCATTCCGTGGTTAAAATAAGAAAAATTAGCCTTTGAGTGAAACTTAAAACACGTTTGTCAAAAGCTAGCAGCCAAAACACAGGAAAGCAATTTATCCAAAATTAGATTGCTTTGAAATACTAAGGTTAATGGAATCAAGGAGTGTGTGTAGGGGGAGCTGGTGAAGTAATTTGGCACCCTAAAACCCTTCATCTTGGATGGGAGATAATCTAAGTTAAATATGTGAACATTAACTCGTGTCTTAAAAATGCACCAAACAACTGGGAGCTATTTGGAAAACTCTAGAAAGAAAGGGGGAGCAGGGAGCCCCCCTCCAGTGTCTGCCTTTGGGAAGAATACCGTGAAGCCCATCAAAGTCTTCTCAGGCTGCTTTTAACTTAGAACTGGCTTAAGTGACTTCACTGAAAAACGAGTCTATGAAAAAAAAACAAAAAAAAAACAAAAAAAAAAACAAAACAGGAGTTCATACTGATAGCTACAAGGGTAAATGGTAGAATAATTTGGGGAAAAGGAGAGTTTTGAGGTTTGTTTGTTTTTTTAATTTGAGTTACAAATTAAGTTATCTGGGAATTGTTTAGTGATTTCAGGATAACAGGGGGCAGGAAACCCTCTAGGATGTAGGATGAGTAAAACTTTCCGATGTAGGATGAGTAAAAACCTCTGTGATGTAGGTTGAGTAAAAACTTCTGGGATATAGGATGAGTTCAAAGCTTCTTGGATGTAGGATGAGTGAAAAATCTCTGGTGTAGGATGAGTAAAAACCTCTGGGATGTAGGGTGAGTCAAAAGCTTCTTGGGTGTATGTTGAATGAAAACCTCTGATGTAGGATGAATAAAATCCTCTGGGATGCAGGATGAGTAAAAGTCCCTGGGATATAGGATGAGTATAAACCTCTGGGATATAGGATGAGTATAAAGCTCTGGGACGCGGGATGAGTATAACCCTCTGGCATGTAGGATGAGTATAAACCTCTGGGATATAGGATGAGTATGCCCCACAGAATATGCATTGTTCAGATAGATTAATTTCATTCATCATTTTACACATAGCCATTCATACATAGATGTTTAAATATGACCTGAGAAATATGCCCTACAGCAGCAAAAATGAAATCATGAATTTTCATTTAATAGAAGTGACTAGTGCCCATGTTTATTTTAGTCGGTCCCTTGGGACTTATTATAAATAAATGCTTAATATTTTTTATCCAAAAATTGTGGCATGGTGTTTTTTCTCCCATTAGCAGGACTGCTAAGACACAACAGAAGTGCACTTTCGCTGTATTAGTATCCAAACCCGAAGCAGTTGTATGTTTTGAAGGCAGTACCACCATTATTTGCTAGAGAGGCCGTGTTCAGTCATTTATAAATAGTCACCTTTGTAAAGCAAGAAATAACCTTGTTTTAAAAAACACTAACATCGGTGTTCGATTGTCACCTGCTGGTAATTGAAACTGTGTTTTCTGTCAGTTCTGCCTAAGATGGAATGCAATTCCTTCTAAGATCTTGATCTTAAATTGCTAGCAAGGGGGCCAAAAAAGGGAAAGCAAGAAGTCTTTACTTGTTCTTTGCACGGGTAATTTTGTGCTGCCCTTTCTGATAATGTGAGTTATTATTCTTCCTGACTCTTGGAAGGCAACAATACTCTTGCTTCTATGTTTTCACTTTTTTTTTTTTAATTCACAGCTCCGTTTTACTCGATTGATATGGAAGTGAGTTTCCACCCAGCTTTGGAAAGCACATAGGTATGTTTATCTTCAAATGCAACCCAGATTGCTCTGTTAGAACAGGCTACACATTAGCCATCCAGGCCAGCATCCCTCTCCTCCTGCTCCCCGCCCCCAGCTTTCCCTTCCTTCTGAGTGACAGCAAGCTTGTTCTAGAGCACAACACTGACCAGAGGGAATTAGTCTTCATTTGAATGTCACAGATCCAGAATAACTCTGTCACCAGGCTCGCTTAGATAACTACGCAAATCAGAAGGATCCCACCCCACCGTGCTTATCTCTGTGTATTTCAAGGAGCACAAACAGAATTTTAATTACACTTGAAACACTGCCCGAGGTAATCATATTGCAGAAACTACAGAAGTGCTCATCTAAAATTCATTTTTTTTTCCATTGCAGGCAACACAGAAGGCAGCTGGAAATCAGAGTAAAATTCTATCTTAACTGTCAGAGAATCTGAAAGATAAACAAGCAGGTTTGGATGACATTCTATTTTCTCATTGACCAAGTTCAAGAACTCATTCGCTGCTGGAGGCAGAAGGGTGCGTGAGGTCACGTGAGCGCATCTCCCCACTGAGCCACAGTTCCATCTACATTATCCTAGGCAGAGAGAGGTGGGTGTGGCATGTTGCCCTTGGCGATACAGTCTGGCTCAACCTGTTTACAGAGCATCGGAAGTGTTAAGAGTGTCCCCAGGATGAGGCAAGACCAAGACCGAGCTCCCTCCAAAACTTTTTATTGTTCTTTGCACTGCCCTGCAGAATTAACAGAGTAAATCTAATTAACTCCTGCTTCACGTGGCAGTCTTTCAAATATTTGATGATACCTACCATGACCAGCAGTTTTGTGGGTTCTGTTGTTCAATGGTGTTAGTTTTATTTCTTTTGATTTCCTGTGCACTGCAGGGATCCGGCAATGGGGTTAGCTCTCTTTTCTTTTTTAGCCAGAATAAAGGTGTCTTGTGAAAGAGTTACTTTACTCTGCCCTTTGTAGAGGCTTTTTGCTAAATTAAACACCATATCCACTTTACCTCTTCAGTCTTCAGGATGCTGTGTTTGTGGGCATCTGTGGCATTTGATGTGTGAAAGTTCTGATCACTAGGTTTATAAGCCTTAGGATTTTAAACAAAAGATTATCCTGATGAGACCATTTATCTAAAAAAAAAGGTGCTTATTATAGTTTAGTTTAAGTGATATCTCCCATATGCTACAACTGAGTGATATTTGCTAGAAATTTGTTCATCCAAAATACAGGTATCATAGATGTGTATGATCCTGGACCCTTATGTTTTCAAAGGCTTTGGGTTATAGTGACAGGGCAACAGTTGTCTCCCACACTTTTATCTGTCAGTACATGGAAGACAGGACCTTGGCAACGGTGATAGGGTACCACACCTGAACCGTGTTTTCCTCAAATATGCAAGCAAACATGGCGTATGCCGTACAATGGTGAGTGTAATTGCTGACACATTGTGTAATCCACACACTGACAATGAATGTATGATTTCTATTTTGGTTTGGTTTTTGGTTGGTTTTTTTTGTTTGTTTTGTTTTGTTTTGTTTTGTCTGTTTTTGAAGCCTGGAGGTCCTTCCCTCTGTGTCTAGGTGACATGTGGTTATGAACTTTCCAAATTCCAAATCTTGACTGTGGTCAGGCACTCATCAACTTACCTGTATTATGTTTTGATGTATATAAACCAGCCCTCAAGGAGGATAGGAACAAGAGAAAAAAGAAATCCAAGCAAGTGTTTAGGGGACTACTTCATAATGCTTGGCTTCACGTGAATATACATGGTTTTCCAAATGTTACTATCTAAACATCAAGGCAAAATACTCAATAAAATTCTAGCCAACCAAATCCAAGAACACGTCAAAAACAAACATCATTCACCATGATTGAGTAGTCTTCATCCCAGGGATGCAGGGATGGTTCAATGTATGGAAATCCAACAACACAATCCACTATATAAACAAACTCAAAGGAAAAAAAAAAACCACATCATCATCTCATTAGATTCTGAGAAAGCCTTTAATAAAATCCAACACGTACATAAACATAATAAAAGCACTATACAGCAAGCCTATAGCCAACATCAAATTAAATTAAAGGGAGAGAAACTTAAAGCTATTACATTAAAATCAGGAACAACACAAGGCTGCCCACTCTCCCCCTGTTTATTCAATATAGTACTTGAAGTTCTCGCTAGACAAAACAACAAAAAGAGGTCAAGGGGATACAAATTGGCAAGGAAGAAGTCAAGGTATCAATATTTTCAGATGATGTGATAATATCCATAAAGGATCCCCAAAATTCTACCAGAGAACTCCTATATCTGCCAAACAACTTCTGCAAAGTGGCTGGATATAAAATTAACTCAAACAAATCAGTAGCCCTCCATTAAGCAAAGGATAAACAGGCAGAGAAAGAAATTACGGAAACAACACCCTTCCGGGTAGCCACAAATAATATAAAATGCCTTGGTGTGACTCTAACCAAGCAAGTAAAATATCTGTATGAGAGGAACTTCAAGTCCTGGAAGAAAGAAATTGAAGAAGATCTCAGAGGTTGGAAAGGTCTCCCATGCTCATGAACCAGTAGGATTAACAGAGCGAGAATAGTGAGAATGGCCATCTTACTGAAAGCAATGTAAAGATTTAATGTAATCCCCATCAAAATTTTAATACAATTCTTTTACAACCTCGAAAGAACAATTTTCAACTTCATATGGGAAAACAAAACCCCCAGAATAACTAAAACATTCCTGAACAGTAAACAAACTTCTGGAGAAATCAGTACCATAGACCTCAAGCTTTATTTCAGAGCAACAGTGACTTACAAAAAGCCCTGCATGGTATTGGTAAAGAAAAAGACAGGTTGATCAATGAAATAGAATTGAAAACCTAGAAATAAGCCCACATACCTACAGACGATTGATTTTCAACAAAGAAACCAAAAGCATACAATGGAAAAGGGAACCCATCTTCAACAAATGGTGCTGGTCTAACCGGATGGCAGGATGTAGAAGAATGCAAATAGATCCATATTTATCACCCGGCATGAAAATCAAGTCCAAGTGGATCAAGGATCTCAGCATAAAACTAAACATAATAGAACAGGGAGTGGGAAAGAGCCTTGAATGCATTGGTACAAATGTTACTGTCTGAAGGCTGAAACTTTCAAGTATGTGAGAGCAGAGGAATCTTTAATTTATTATGGACCTTCACATGTCCAGGAGATAAAACTTGCTTTTGTGGCTGCAGCAGTGCAGAAATCCCATAAAGCTAGTCAGCCATTGGCTAATGGTCTAGGATCGTTAAAGTACCAGTTAGAGCCCGGGAGAGAAGCCCCATTCAAGTGGGCATCTAAGATGCTCCGCTGATGAAGCAGGTCAGACAGCTCTGTCGGCAGCAAGGCTGTATGGCATTCCCCCGGATCTAATGGGATCAGGGCACTTTTATTAGCTCTTTTTCCCAAGCACCCTTTAATGAAGCTTTGGGTAGGAATTAACATTTCCCCCCCTTTTGGTTCTCAAAGAACTTCTAGGTAGTTAAGGTCACCCCACTTAAAAACATTTTCCCCTACTTCTCAAACGCATCAACAAAAGAGGCCCACCTATTTCTTGCCTTTACAGAGTTCAGCACCTCTACATGGCTTGGCCTGGTAAACAGTGCTTGGAGAGTTCCCAGACAATACACAGAACCAGAGGAAATCAGGCTCCTGAGATAATGATTCTGGAAGAGGTACAACCGTTATCAAGCTGCAAAAGTCAAAGATGACATTCCCCTGCCACATAAACATTTCAAAACCAAATTCCAGATGCTACAAAAATCCCTGTGTTATTATTTTTTTGAGAGGAATAGAAAATAGAGAATCAATGATACATGAGTTACTTAGTATTTTTAAAGTGTTAGTGCAGATTTTGGATGATGTAATAAAATATCAATATTAATTTAGATTCATTATGGTTTCCAGTTAGATATTTTAATCTTACAGGGCATCTATGCCTGTGTTGGCACCAAAAAGTTAAGGAATTTAGATATATCGATTATCAGCCAAATGTGGATTTTTATAGTATGTGCATCAAGGAGAAAAATGTGTAAAGGATTCATTAAGAAAAGGAATGTCAGACAAGGCCTTTCAAAGATTTCTCATCTGGTAAGAAAATAATGGCCAACTTATAAATAACAGTGAGGCATGTTTAATGCTGAATGGCCTAGCAGAGAGTTTAAACAGAGGCACAGGCTGCAGAGGAAATGTCACTGGGGGATACAGTTACCACAGAACAGTTATCCCTTTCACTTGAGAATTCTTTTACAAGATTTATAGGCATATACATATATTATTGAATAAATCAAACATTTACTTCAACAACCACAAGGAAACTCTCTAGGAATCAAACACATTTACTGTTCTTTAAAGATGGAAGCCAATTTGCATGCCATTGAGATGGATTTGTTTATTTTTACATAAATAATTACAACTTGGATACCGCAAGACGTGGGAGCTTCTCGCCTGTTTCAGAGTTGGTAGATCTTTGGATTTTATCCGTGTCAGCGCTGAGAACATCATGTTGCAAGAAGTGCTAGAAGGAACTTTAGGGATGCCTCAGAAATTCTGTCCTAAACCTGTGATGAAATGTTTATGACACTCAATGCTAGCAACTCAAATGGGGATCTTTAAAAATACAAATATTACAATCAAACACAACCCAAAGAAATGCCGATTGAACATGTGTGTGCTGAGAAGTCACATCAGGAGAATAGTAAGCCTTTGTTTTACAGAATTAAACCGTTGTGTTTCTGAAAGAGCAGAATCTGTACACATACAGCAAAGGCCCTGCCATTTACCACGTGCCTATGGGCATCTTGGATGGAGCCTGGACCCAGGAAGCCTTTGTTGGAGCTGCGAGGCACGACAGCTAGCACAGCCCAAAGTGGGCACTGTGTGTGTGTTCAGAACTCGGGCCTCGTGAAGTCCCACAATGCAATATGGATGACGTCGGCCAGCAACAGCTCGGATTCACTACACGTTTGGTGTTGCAATAATTTTTGCCTCATCGCACTTTTGGAAACCTTTTAATATTGTCAATATTTTGCAAACTTCTCCATTCAGTTTTGTGACATGATAGGTTACAAAAATAAAGCCCACACTTTAGAGGACTAAGGTTCTGAAGAATATGAGAAAAAAAAAAACCCTCACAAGCTTGGAATTGGGTAGGTAATACAGAGAAAAGGACATTTGTCCAACAAGCGTTGGGGGCTGACAAGGAAGGTAAGGGGCTAAGTGGTATTGAATAACACCAGGGAGCACAGAGATCTGAGATATGGTGAAGGTTTTAGAGAGCTTTGGAGGGTTTATGAGTAAGGTAGCAGCATGACATAGAAAGACAAAGGGTTCAGGTTCCAACGAGTCCCACTTAACCTCTTATGTTCCCAAAGCCTGTGTAGAACCCAAGCATTCAATGACTCTTAGTATTGTGGAGATGTGCGAGTGCTGAATGAACTCTAAATTGACACACAGTAGGACAGTAGTTTTTATTATTCCAGGCTATTACTTTTATAAACGTGTGTTTGTTTGTGTGTGTGTGTGTGTGTGTGTGTGTGTGTGTGCATATGTTTATGTGTGATGTTCACATATATGTGAACACACTTTTCTGTGTAGTGTGACAATCGAGGCAGTCTTAGGTATCATTCTTAGAAACACATAGACATCCTTTGAGACAGAGTGTTTCAATGGTCTGGGACTCGCCATTGTCTATATTGACTAGCCAATGAGCCCTACAGATAGATCCTCATGTCCCTGCCCTTAAGTGTCTGGATTTTAAGTGAGTGCCATAGAGCTCAGCACTTTCTATGAGATCAGAACCCAGGTACCCAGGTTCCTGAGGCAAACACTTTACCAACTGAGCCATCTCCAGAGATCTGAGGATAGTGTCAACAGAAACAAAGAAGGTCAAGAAGAGGTCATTAGAATCCATGCTGTAGGCAATGGGAGTCTGAGATACAGTTTTACAAATGAGATAAAACAGGGTTCAAATAAATGATACAGAATGATTTGGTTCTGTTGTGTTCTAATTTCTGATCCCCATCTAATAAGGTCAATATGTTTCCTGCTTTTTAGTCACAAAATATGCTTTCGCTTAGAAATTTCACTGTAGCAACTGGTATCTTATGTAACAAGTATAATTTGTGGTCATTTTCTCAGTGATTGCTTTAGCAAAATACCACAGAGCTAGCAGTCAGGACATGTTAATTGATGAGAACTGGGATGGTAACAATAACAACAAAATCTGAGCAAGGTTCTCATAGTTAAAATGAGCTAAATGCCCCAAATCATAATAAGTAAACAATATGCCAATTTCAGTCTTTCATTTTGGGGAGAGGAGTGAGAGATAGTTCAACTCTCCAATGCTCATCAGAGAGGGGGTGGGAATGGACGAGACCACATTGCAAGGTTCCCTTTGTCCTGACCAGAAGGGAAAATTGAGCTGATGATGTTAGTGAACATTTTATCCCTAAAAGGAAATCATGACAGACTGCTTTAAAACAGATTCCATTGAGAGAGAGAGCGGGGGGGGAGAGAGAGAGAGAGAGAGAGAGAGAGAGAGAGAGAGAGAGAGAAGCAAAAATCTTCCTTCAAATCCATGCACACTGCAGATGTGCCAATAGTCAGGAGTGTCATTTGATGGCCTCTGTGTACTCACACACGGACTATTAGTGGGGGGATTTGGGTGTGTGCTTTCCTTTTAGTTCAGGGGCCTGGTCCATACAAGGCTGGCAAATCTATCACAAGTCTTGTGATAGGAACCGGGAGATAAGAACACAAGAAGAGGGTGGCCTTATCCTGCAAAGAGTCTTAGAAACTTCACATCATGCAAAAATGATGAAAAACTTGGCATGGGGACCAGGGGCCCCAGACCCTGTGTAGACACCATCACAAACAGACTTGAAGGTGTTGATGAGGAAACCTTTGTCTTTTTGTTTCATATCGCTTTGTTTGGGCGTTGCTTTATTTTTAACTAACTTTGAGGGGTTTGTTTGTAGATTATAGCTTGTGAGTCCGTGACTTCTTGGCGTGTGTGCTGTGCTTGCTCCCACACGTGTTTTGAATGCTCTTTCTTTGTTAATTCTTTTTGTTGTTATTTAATTTGTCTGTTTTCTTAAGAGAGAAGGAAAGAAGGCTTGGAATTTAAAGGTTGGGGAGGTGGGAAGGATCTGCAAGGAGGGGAGGGGTGGGGAACCATGACCAGGATATATTGTATGAAAAAATTCATTTTCTTTTTTTTTTTCTTTTCTTTTTTTTTTTTATTAACTTGTGTATTTCTTATATACATTTCGAGTGTTATTCCCTTTCCCGGTTTCCGGGCAAACATCCCCCTCCCCCCTCCCCTTCTTTATGGGTGTTCCCCTCCCAATCCTCCCCCCCTTGCCGCCCTCCCCCCAACAGTCTAGTTCACTGGAGGTTCAGTCTTAGCAGGACCCAGGGCTTCCCCTTCCACTCGTGCTCTTACTAGGATATTCATTGCTACCTATGAGGTCAGAGTCCAGGGTCAGTCCATGTATAGTCTTTAGGTAGTGGCTTAGTCCCTGGAAGCTCTGGTTGCTTGGCATTGTTGTACATATGGGGTCTCGAGCCCTTTCAAGCTCTTCCAGTTCTTTCTCTGATTCCTTCAACGGGGGTCCTATTCTCAAATCAGTGGTTTGCTGCTGGCATTCGCCTCTGTGTTTGCTGTATTCTGGCTGTGTCTCTCGGGAGAGATCTACATCCGGCTCCTATCGGCCTGCACTTCTTTGCTTCATCCATCTTGTCTAATTGGATGGCTGTATATGCATGGGCCACATGTGGGGCTGGCTCTGAATGGGTGTTCCTTCTATGTCTGTTTTAATCTTTGCCTCTCTATTCCCTGCCAAGGGTATTCTTGTTCCCCTTTTAAAGAAGGAGTGAAGCATTCACATTTTGATCATCTGTCTTGAGTTTCATTTGTTCTAGGCATCTAGGGTAATTCAAGCATTTGGGCTAATAGCCACTTATCAATGAGTGCATACCGTGTGTGTTTTTCTGTGATTGGGTTACCTCACTCAGGATGATATTTTCCAGTTCCATCCATTTGCCTATGAATTTCATAAAGTCATTGTTTTTGATAGCTGAGTAATATTCCATTGTGTAGATGTACCACATTTTCTGTATCCATTCCTCTGTTGAAGGGCATCTGGGTTCTTTCCAGCTTCTGGCTATTATAAATAAGGCTGGATGAACATAGTGGAGCACGTGTCTTTTTATATGTTGGGGCATCTTTTGGGTATATGCCCAAGAGAGGTATAGCTGGATCCTCAGGCAGTTCAATGTCCAATTTTCTGAGGGACCTCCAGACTGATTTCCAGAATGGTTGTACCAGTCTGCAACCCCACCAACAATGGAGGAGTGTTCCTCTTTCTCCCATCCTCGCCAGCATTTGCTGTCACCTGAGTTTTTGATCTTAGCCATTCTCACTGGTGTGAGGTGAAATCTCAGGGTTGTTTTGATTTGCATTTCCCTGATGACTAAAGATGTTGAACATTTCTTTAGGTGTTTCTCAGCCATTCGGCATTCCTCAGCTGTGAATTGTTTGTTTAGCTCTGAACCCCATTTTAATAGGGTTATTTGTCTCCCCTGGTCTAACTTTTTTGAGTTCTTTGTATATTTTGGATATAAGCCTTCTATCAGTTGTAGGATTGGTAAAGATCTTTTCCCAATCTGTTGGTTGCCGTTTTTGTCCTAACCACAGTGTCCTTTTGCCTTACAGAAGCTTTGCAGTTTTATGAGATCCCATTTGTTTATTCTTGATCTTAGAGCATAAGCCATTGGTGTTTTGTTCAGGAAATTTTTCCAGTGCCCATGTGTTCAGATGCTTCCCTAGTTTTTCTTCTATTAGTTTGACCAGGATATATTTTATGAAAAAATTCATTTTCAATGAAAACAAAACAAAAACTGAAGAAAACAACAAGACTGCAGAAGACTGAAATGAGGCTGTTTGGTTGACAAAATGATACGGCACAATCGGTGTGAATCTGCAGGGAGAGGGTGCAGACAGGGTCTGTATGAGGGTGAGGACGCAGAGAAAAAGGCTTCTCTCGTTAAAGATTTGCTGTTTTAGTCCCCAAACCTGGAAACGTGACCTTATTTGGAAATGGAGGTTTCGAAGTCACTGTTAATACAGCAGTTGAGACAGGGTCAAATTGGACGGGACAACGTTACTTAGCCCAATGTGACTGTTGTCCTGTATAGACTAGGAAGAACCACAGAGAGACAGGAAGTATGGGGACAATGTCACGTGGCTAGAGGAAGAGATCTGAGAGCTGTACTCGGAAGCCAAATGTGAAGAATGTGAAGAACTTCCAGAATGATCGGACCCTTATAGAAAGAGCTTGAATGGATGCTTCCTCAGGGTGCCAACACCTTAATTTTGGACTTCTAGCCTCCAGCCTTGAGAAAGAATAAATTTCTAATACTCTAAGCCATAATCTTTGTTTTTTGTCTTTTAAATTTTCCTTTCTTTCTGTCTCTTTGGTGTACGTGTGTGTGTGTGTGTGTGTGTGTGTGTGTGTGTGTGTACACATCGTGCATTTGAGCTTGTATGAGTGTGTGCATATGTATGTGTACATGTGCCTGTGCATGTGTGTGCAGAGGCCAGATTTTGTCCAGTGTATATTTACTTTCATCAAACCTGATGCTCCTGACCTGGCTAGACCTTCTAGCTGAAGCTCTGTCCTCTAGTGCTGATGTTACAGGTGCAGGCCACCGAACCTGGACCTGGATTTTAACATGGGTTCTGGAGATCCAAACTCAGATCCTCTTGAGTTTATCCATTGATGCATCCCCCATCCCTGAATCATTTTCTTTTACAGCACCCTTAAATCACTATGCCAAGCAGGATTCCTCATCGATTGTCTTGTGGCATCTCTAAGTGGCTACTGCTAAGTAACCTCCATACGGGCAGGATCTTCCTCCTGTTTTTTTTGTCTGCCCCCAAGCACTTAGCTCCCTGGGACAATGGAAACAAAATCCTTTATTGAAATCACCAATGCTGAGCTGTGTTCTGGAGTACAAAGTTAAGACAACAGAACAGGTGGCAAATGGGTGCTAAAACCTGCTGGATGCTAATTGCGAAATGGATGAAGCCTCTGGAGTGTATTGGTCCTAAAGCAAATTGCTGTATATTTTACTTTGTAATTGTTTACTAATGATTTCTATGTTGCCTGCTTCCATAAAATATTTTCCTTAAGTGACACAACTAACAAGCAAACAGAACAATTAAAATAAAATATAAAATGTGGTTGGTGGGGAGAAGGATAAGAAAAGATCTGGCTTCATGAAGGAGAATTGATTACTACAAAAGAGTATTAAATACACCTTTGAGCTTACTGGCAGCCAAGGAAAAGGGTTTATTGATGGCTTTGACTCAAGAGAAAATGTTAAACTTCTACCCGAAGAGATGGTTTTTCTCCTAAATAATATTTATGTGAATTCTTTATGTGAAATTGCATAAATCTAATATGTATTCAGCCAACTAAATTGTTGGTTTCTTAGATAATCATGTAGCAAAATGAATTGATATGTTATATAAACAGAATTTAAGTAATTCATGAAAGGTCTTTGAGGATTTTGTATTTAGTCATTCGTTTATCTTACAGTAATTTGTGACTGTGGTGTGTGTGTGTGTGTGTGTGTGTGTGTCTGTGTGTGTGTGTGTGTGTGTGTGTGCACGTGCATGCACAGACACACATATGCTTATGAAGGTCAGAGAACAACCTTAAGTATTGCTCCTTAGTCACTGCCCACTACAGTTATTGAGGCATGGTTTCTCCCTGTCCTGTGGTTGGCCAAGTAGTGTCTAGACTGGTTGTCTGGTGAGCCCCATGACTCTGCCTGTCTCTGTCTTCTCTGCATTCACCACAGCACCTGGATGTTTTCTGTTCCTGAAATCTATTGACCTGTACAAGGTGTTTCGTTATAGCTGCATATTAATGCACAATTTAAAAAAAGGATGTGTAAAACTATAGGGTCCAAGAGTCCAACTATGTTTGGAAGTAAGTTACTCTTTGGAAGTAAGCTATCAATACTAGCAGAGATATGCAGCAGGACACCAAGACTGAAAAATAATAATCTATGATCTTAATATGACCACCAAGATGGATTTGTTTTACACATACAATCTCATGATGCATTCTGGTATATGTAACTATTACAGTATTATTTAACATTTATTTTGACTTTTATTAAAATGTGGAGACATGGATCCCACAGAAACACCTGACTTCATGTATTGGTCACCTGTGTTCCATGAGACACTGTCCATGGGCATCCCACAATACTTGAAACTCTTATGAACTTACAGGATTTGTGGAGGGGGTGCCTGGTATACATTATTTCTCACTACAGTCAAAGCATCAATGCCCTTGGTTTTCTGAGTATGTGGTGTTTGTAAATTGAGGTCTTTTGAGTTGCAGACCTGTCACTCAGCAGTGGAAATCTCAGAGTTTGATTTAATGGCTTTCCAAGAGTAATGTTAAGCTGCTTTCAACCAATGTGAGCTTCAAGGGTACTTATAACATACGCACACATTATTCTTCCCATGATAGAAGAGAATCCCAACACTAAGATTTCCAACACTGAGAAGACAGTGACTTGGAACCCTGAGCCCTCCCATAAATACCACAGCATGTCCCATGAGGAACAGCCATCATAAAGACACCTCACACTAAACTGTCATGTGTCAGGTCTTTGTGCTACCTCTGAAGAAACTGAGGCATAGACACAAGTTTAACCATATGCAAATAGACCCAGAATTCAAACCCAAGTCTGCCTGCCATCTACACCCACATTTCCCAACCCAGGACTATTCCATCTTCAAAACTACTATGGACACCAGTCATATGCATATGCATATATGGGCACATAGACACACACACTATGATATGTATTTTAGTTGCTGTTCTACTGCTGATATCACGACCACCACAGCAACTCTTGGTGGCTGACTTACAGTTTCAGAGGCTTAGTCCATTATGTTCATGACAAGCAGCATGGTGGAAGGCAAGAAGGCATGACGCTAGAGTTGAGAGTTTTACATCCTGATCTGCAGGCAGAGAAAGGGAGGGGAAGAATAAGAGTAGGCTAGGCACTAAGAAACCCTAAACCCCACCTGCCATTGAAATATGTCCTCCAAAAGGCCACATGTACACCAGTATTATACATCTGAATCCTTCTAATCTTTTCAAAGAAGCCCACTCGCTTGTGAAGACTATAAGTCTTCAAATATAGGAGCCTTTGGGGACAATTCTCATTCAAACCACCAAAATATGCAGGACCCAATCCTATTCTTTCCGTAATTTACCAATGATGACAGACACATGCTATCTAAAACCATTCTCAGAATTATGGTTTGGGTGAAGGTATTATGAAATGACCAAGTCTTCTGAATTCTAGTTTCAGGTAGCTTGGCAATCAACATAATGATAAGTCAACAAGGAAAGTCAAATTGTTTAGGAGATAGCATTGAGAAAATAAATTCAGTATATTCAGAGAATGGAAGATACCTATAGAAATTGCATTAGAAATATTGATATAACATTTTCATTGGCAAAATCAAAGGCAGAGAGACACCAAATATTGCTAATAATATAGACAGAGGAAGAAAGGGAAGAGGATAAGGAATGGGGGAATGGAAAAAGGCAGTCAGGAGTGAGACAGGAAAGGAGGGGTGGAGGTGGGCAGAAAGCTGTTTTAACTCAAATAAGGCAGGCCTCTTGAATTGTAGTTGTATGATTCTAAACTCCCAAAGACTAATGTTTTATTTATTTTCACTTCCTATTCTAGAAATCTGTTTGGAATATTTTGCAACAACATTGAAAGCTGGAGTCCCAGGAGACAAAGACTATGTTTATAACTGTGACAGAACTTCCCTCCTCCTGGTCCTCACGACACACAGCTGTCGTGGAGGGCTACTTACCACGGCTCATTCGTGCTACTTCCTGATTCAGAGTCTGAGTTTAGAGTTAGAAACCCAGTGTGGGTTGAGGAAATATATCAACTGGCAAATTGCTTGCAACACAACCCCGAGGACCTGAACTTGACCCATGGAACCCATATAAAAAGACAAGAAGGGTGGCGACCATTTGTCATTGCCATGTTAGGGATGGGAAGACAAGAGAAAGTTGGCGGGCTCACTGGGTAGCTAGCCTAATCTAACTGGATAATGTTGAGGGCAGTGAGAGATGACTGTGTCTCAACAAACAAGGTGAATAGTTCCTGAGGAGTTATAAGCAAGACAGATCTTTATCATCCACAAACAGACACACATATCTGTACACACACACACACACACACACACACACACACACACACAGACACACATATCTGTACACACACACACACACACACACAGACACACACACACACACAGACACACACACACACACACACACACACACACACACACACGCCACATACATAAATGTTCCCTACAGTGTTTGTGGATTGGACTGGGATACACCCCTTTGCCCTTTGCACCAATGGAGCTGATGTTGACTAAGTAGATTTTATAGCACAAGTAATGACTTCAGCCCACTCTAAAATTGCCTGCCCAAGAAGGGAAGCAAATCAAAGCTAATTATTAAACAATCAATAATGCTGTCGCTTCATTTAGAGATTTGGGTCTAACTCCACCTAGAACAATTCTGTATGTGCTTTTAAAATAATTGTAGCAATAATTGCTTTAAAGGAGACACAAACACTTTTTTTTTTTAAAAAAAAGACACCAAGAGTCAGTGTCAGAGACAAAATGAGAATGCAGCCTACCCCATCCAGAGAAACGATGGGCTAAGTCCTCAGCAAGGCCTGTGCCTCTGTGCGTCAAAGTCAACAAAGTCATTTAGATCAAAACGGGTCTACAGGTGTCACCTTATTTTAGAGCTCTCTGGGTTCCATGTGCACTTGAAAGAATGACTTTTCCTTCCTCAAGAAGCTGTGTCGGGATTTAGAGAAATACATTTTCACTACACATAGCAGCTAATCCTTTAATAGCAAAAAGCAGTGTAGTGGCTGACACTTAAATGCCCTAAAAATTACTGTACTCAAATAGTAGCTGTGAAACTATGCACTTATGCAGGAGATGTGCATGGAAAGTTGGTTCATTAAAATGCCTGATCCTTTAGGAACAGTCTTCTCAATTTGTTATAAACACAGTCCCAGAATCTCGAGGCCCCATCATATCCATGGGGATGCTCATGTATATGTGTGTGTGTGTGTGTGTGTGTGTGTGTGTGTGTGTGTGTACGCGCATGCGCGAGCACGTGCACATGTGCATGTCTGTGCTATTGAAAACGCCCCAAATTACTTCCTAGAATAGGAAGTAAAAACAAATAAAATATTGATTTTTGGGGGCTTAGCATTACGTGATTACAATGTAAACAATCTGACATATTTTAGTTAGAACAGCTTTTTATCCCCCTCCTCCCTGCTTCCTTTTCTTTCTCTCTTCCCCTCTCCTCTCGCTCCTTCCTTCCTTTGTACCATTCATTCTTCCTTCCTTCTGTCCTTCCTTCCTTGTTTCCTCCCTTGGCCTTCTCTATACTAGGTCTTGGGAATTGCAAAAAAATAATAGAAGGCATGAAAATCATCCTCAAGTGTGACAGAAAGACATACTCATGATAGCTATATTTGTTGTCAACTTGACTGAACCTGAAATCACTGAAACACAGCCCCTGGGCACTGCTGTGAAGAGATTCAAATTCTTTGAAGAGGCATAACCTACTGTTGGCAGCCCAGATAAAAAGATGCTGAAGAAGAAAACTTTAATTTTTGCCTGCTTGCTCTCACTCTTGACAGCAAGTTCATCTGCCTGTTGCTGCTTCATTCTGTTCGTGATGTTAGAACCATCTTCTTTGGGCTTTTTTAATTTTTTTTTTAAATTAAAATTTTTTCTTTTCTTTTATTGGATATTTTCTTTATTTACATTTCAAATGTTACCCCCTTTCCCGGTTATCTCTCCTGAGACCTGCTATCCCATTCCCTCTCCCCTGCTTCTATGAATTCACCTACTCCCTCCTTTCTCTCTTCCCTGGCATCCCCCACACTGGGGAATTGAGCCTTCATAGGACCAAGGGTCTCTCCTCCCATTGATGCCCAACAAGGCCATCCTCTGTTACATATGTGTCCGGAGCCATGGGTCACTCCATGTGTTCTCTTTTGTTGGTGGGACTCCTGGGAGCTCTGGGGAGTGGGGAGGTCTGGTTGGTTGATGTTGTTGTTCTTCCTATGGGTTTGCAAACCCCTTCAGTTCCATCAGTCCTTTAACTCCTCCACTGGGGACCCTGTTCTCAGTTCAATGATTGGCTACGAGCATCTGCCTCTGTATTTCTCAGGCTCTAGCAGAGCCTCTCAGGAGACAGCTATATCAGGCTCCTGTCAGCATGTACTTCTTGGCATCAGCAATATTATCTGGGTTTGGTTGCTGTAGGTATATGGGCTGGATCCTCAGGTGGGGCAGTCTCTGGATGGCCTTTCCTTCAATCTGTGCTCCAAACTTTGTCTCCATATTTCCTCCCATGATTGTTTTGTTCCCCCTTTTAAGAAGGACTGAAGCATCCATACTTTGGTCTTCCTTCTTCTTGAGTTTCATGTGGTCTATAAATTGTATCTTGGGTATTCCAAGCTGTTGGGCTAATATCCACTTATCAATGAGTGCATACCATGTGTGTTTTTCTGTGATTGGGTTACCTCATTCAGGATGATATTTTCTAGTTCCATTCATTTGCCTATGAATTTCATGAAGTCATTGTTTTTAATAGCTGAGTAGTACTCTATTGTGTAGATGTACCACATTTTCTGTATCCATTCATCTGTTGAAGGACATTTGGGTTCTTTCCAGCTTCTGGCTGTTATAAATAAGGCTGCTGTGAACATAGTGGAGCATGCGTTCTTTGGGCTTCTAATGTAGACTAAAGACCACTAGCTCTCAAGAAATCATCCTGGCCCTCAACACAAGACTGGGACTGCTGAGAACAGCAGCTGTATGCATGAGAAACTACTGGATTCTCAGACTAAAGTTCTCCAGTGTGAGATAGCCATTCTAGGACTACCTGGGCTATATTGTTTAAACCAATCTAATAAATTAATAAATCATATATGTTGTGTATTTTGTTAATCTGTTCCTTTAGAAAACCCTAATACAACACTGAAGAATAAAATAGAGTGGGGAATGCGTATCATAGAGAGAAATGAAATTCTCTAAGTAAACAAGTGAAGCAATTCATAATTTTATCAAGACCTGGGTATGTCAGAAGAGACTTTAAGTGGAAAGTGACACTTGAGGTTGAGTTATTGAGAGGTAAGAGAAGACTATAATGAGAAAACTGGTACTAAATAATAGTGTAAAGACTCTGAGAAGCTTTGATATTAAATGATGCTTACCTCAGATTGTAGTTTCACTTCAAAATCTGATGATTCTGAAGATGTTGTGTGGATTTGGAATTTTGTAAGGCCCCAGTCATATATTTCTATCGTGTGTGTGTGTGTGTGTGTGTGTGTGTGTGTGTGTGTGTGTGTGTGTGTGTGGGGGTGCCTGTGTGAGTGTGTGTGAGTGGGGTGTGTGTGAGTTGAGTGTGAATATGTGTGTATGTGTGTGTGTGTAGGGGGTGCCTGTGTGAGTGTGTGTGAGTGGGGTGTGTGTGAGTTGAGTGTGAATGTGTGTGTGTGTGTGTGTGTGTAGGGGGTGCCTGTGTGAGTGTGTGTGAGTGGGGTGTGTGTGAGTTGAGTGTGAATGTGTGTGTGTGTGTGTGTGAGACTGGGGTTTGTGTATGTGAGAGTGTAAGTGGGGTATATGTGTAATAAAACAAATATTTATTTTTTCACTTTCTACTCTAGGATGTCATTTGTTTTGTTTTCCAATAACACACACATAGATTTTAAAGTACAAAATTCAATTATCAATTAAAACTAATAACATCAAATACAGACAACAAACTTTGATTGAACCCTCATTTTAAAAGACCAGCTTTAAGAAACATTTTAAAGCTTTTCAATGAACAATTGATCAGTCACTCTTCTATGGACAACATCACAATGGTGTAGGAACCTTCCTCCTATCACGAATGACCACGTTCACTTGTTGACATAGGAAGATGCTGGTTTTTTCTTCAAGATAGATGTGCAAGAAAGAGTTTAGAAATGTAATGTTATGGTTCCGGTAACCCCCCCTTCAAGTGCTTCCAAAAACACAGACATTGGATGTACATATAAATAAACCATGCGTGATAAAAACATGAACCAAATTTATTGACTCTAGGAGATGAATTCCTAAGTCTTAATTGTATTATCCTTCCAAATTTTCTTCATCCTTAAAATTTTCACAAGAATACATCAAAGAATAAAAATCCCATTCAACATTTATCAGACACCGCAAGATCTCTGAGTAAGAATGGGCTTTTGCAGAAGTGCCCTCTACCAGAACTAAGACCATGTTTTCCTTTGGAAATAAATATGAGATGATTTCCAAGGTAGTATTTCTTCTACCTGAAAAGCTGTATGCTATACACAGCACTGAATAGAGAGAGAAAACATAAGGCCAAGGGAGAAATGTTTCCATTGTCTCTGGAACCTTGCATTGGTGTGTATAGTAAAGAAATGACCTAACTTCACATGTCCAGCTGGGAGCACCCCATCTTTCTGCCCACTGCATCTGTGGCTTGTAATGTATAGCACTAACCATCATGAACTCCGGAATGTGACTATTTTATTCCAGTTCAGCAACTGAGGAGGGCTCTTTTTGAAGATATTGTATCATGGATTCTCTGCCCATTGCTGGGGGTGCTTCCCTCTCCCCCTCTCTTCATGCCTGAAATAAAAGCCATTGGATTGTTCAATGAGCTTCATTAGGTGGCGAGTGTCAAGAGCTTTCATCCTCTCTGTTGTGATTTGATAGTATCCCCACGCTTTGTTATTTCCCCGCTCCTAATTGTACCCTATACTTTTGACATCTCCATCGGACTGATGTGAATGTCAAGTTGCCCTGATTCATGTGCTTCATTGAAATCTGGGACTGAAGCAGCCGAAATATGAATTGGTTGAAGAGCGTTTGAAGTGCTCTGCCTACAAGCCTTTCTTTTTGACTTCTGTAGAACCTAGAAGTATTTTTTTTATTTTTGAGAAAAGAATAAAGGCATATGAGTTTGAAATTGTACGTGGTGTTAAAAGTGCAACAACTTATGCTCAAATTAGGAAGGAAAAGCATGGAAGAGATGGAGTTGCACTCGATAGCATGTAAGCTTCAAAAATATTAAAATTTCTACATGAAATTATTTTATAAAATGAACATATTTTCAGGGCTAGGAAATAGAAGTGTGTGTACATACACACATACACAAAATTATCATAAACCTCACCTCATTTGAATACATTTGTGGGATAACTTCAAAGATTTTCCCTCATATGCAAACATCTATTACCCACTTATTTTTAATAAAAAACTAAAATCAGAAAATAGATCTGCATTATCACCTGCAGTACACAGATCACACACTGCAAACTGTTGCATGTGACTTCATGCATTTATGATTTTTTTTCTGTAGTGGTCCTTTCCTCGTAGCGATTTTTAGCAGTTCCCTGTTGGTGTGCATATATAGATTTCTAAGGTTTCCCTCAGTGGCCTCATGTATCTACAAGTTCTTCCATTCCCACCTAAGTCAAGCTGTTACTCATTTTTCTTGTCCCTACTCTGCAAAATTGTAATCCATGGCCTCCTAAAATGAATTCTGTGACAAAGTGTTCCTAATGTAAATTTGGGAAACATTCCCAGCAAAGTAAAGCCGTATCAGTTGCTCTTGGTGTGCCTAGACTTTTACTTCCTGAACGTCAACAAGCACGGGAGGCTCCAGTCTTCTTTCCCAAGCTCATTTCCTCTCAGCGTTTGTGAAGGACTTTGTGTTCCCTGGAAAACAGTCAAAGACACCATGTTCTGATCCTGTGTGACCCCTGCCATAGATCTATTTCTCTATAGATATCTTGCTGCCAACTCGAGTTCAAATTTCTTCCAAGTGGATCTGTCGTTTTCATAATTGGTGTAAAAAATTCCATTAAAGGTGGCTACCTATTACATTGGATATCTTTTACAGCCAAGAGTTATCTAAAGTAGAGGGAGAGCCAAGTCCATATAATCAAGAAGTTTGTAGTTATAAATTAATAGATTGATTTATAATTCTAGTGACATACAGTGTTTTGCTGTCCCATCATAGGCCACAAACACTCAAAGCCAGTCAGTTGTAGCCTGGGCCTGTTGGAGTGCTTGCTGGGGAAGGTGTTGCCCTTACTTCCTCTGTTTTAGGATTAGAGAGAAGCCAGTGAAGACAGTCATGGAAGCGACTTATCAGAACTGAGTCTGAAGGCCAAGCCAAATGCCTGATAGCTGAATGGAAGCCAGAGGGTGGGCTCCAATGTGCCAAGCACAATGTGAAATTCCACTGCGTGAACTAATTTTAGTTGCATTTTTTTTGTGACTTATGTCTAACAAAGTTATCACAAGTATTTTTTTCTCATTTTATTGAAAATTATTCAAAGCCTATTGGGAAACTGTCAGCTGCAGAGGAACATAACTAGGTGTAAAATGAAATCCTCTTTTAAGGATTTGGAAGAGTGCAATGTGAGTTCTACAAGCTGGAATTCTAAAAGAGCTCTTTGATCTCAGCCTCCTTTCTTAAAATGTTATCTAGTTTTTCCTAGATGTGGGAGCACAGTGAACTATGAAGTCAGGATTTTGTTTTGGTTAGGTTTAACTGGAAAAGATTTTACACAACCAAACTATGTGATCTTACATAAAACCAGGTTTCACCAAAGCCTGGAGGAATCCAAACAGGACACCAGAGGTCTCTCATTCAGAGTACCCTCAATATTCAACACCAAGTCTCAACCCCACACTTAATACTGCTTTTGCTAATCTGTTCCACTCATCCTTCTACATGAGAACTGTAAATCCTTCTACATGAGAACTCTTCCTCTGGCTGGTGTTTGCCAAATTTCCATATCAATAATTGGCTGTATTTTAAATTTTACTTACTCTTCAACAATTTTTTAAGTTAGCTTGCAAAAGAATGAACTACAGTATAGTGTTATCATATGTGTGTATCTCCTCTCTGTCTCTGTCTCTGTCTCTGTCTCTCTCTCTCTCTCTCTCTCTCTCTCTCTCTCTCTCTCTATATATATATATATATATATATATATATATATATATATATCAGTCACGACTTCCTTCTTGTTATAACCCTGTCTGTGCACGCACACACACACACACACACACACACACACACACACACACACACACACACACTGCTATCACCTGGTCTTCTGCCAGCCTCACACTGATCCTTTCTTCCCACAATAAACCTCCTCCTGCTGCTTTTCCATTACATGCATCTCACTGCCCTCTCCCCACTTTCCGGACCTTCAAGTCTCTTCTTTTCAATTGTTACTTGTGCTGACTGGCTTTATGTCAGCTTGACATAAGCTATCGCCATCTGAGAGGAAGGAACCTTGATTGAGAAAATGCCTCCATAGCACTGGGTTGTAGGCAAGCCTATAGAGCATTTTAATAAGTAGTGATTGAAGAGGGAGGGCCCAGCCCATTGTGGGTGGGGTCATCCCTGGGCTGGTAATCCTGGGCTCTATAAAAATTCAAGCTGAGCATACCCTAGGGAGCAAGCTAGTAAATAGCTCCCCTCCAGAGCCTCTGCATCAACTCCTGCCTCTGGGTTCCTGCCCTCTTTGAGTTCCTACCCTCACTGCTTTTGATGGTGAACTGTTATATGAAACTGTGAGTGAAACAAACCCTTTCCTCCCCAAGTTGCTTTTGGTCATAGTGCTTCATCACAGCAATAGAAACCCTACCCAGGACACTACTTTTCCAGTTCATGACAATGCCCCACCCAAATACAGCATACAAGTTTACAATTGGTTCCATATGCGAGACAAAACACAATGTTTTTTGTATCTTGTCTATTTTATTCAATATAATGATTTCTGAATGTGTTGTTTTTTAGAATTTCTCTCTAGATTTGAATTTTTCTGAGTCCTCTTGCTGAAGGTTGAGCCCTGCAGAGTGTGTCTGCTCAGTATTCCCACTCAGGTTTCCAGCATTGAGATGTTTTTTTTACAGGCAGATTGATGCAGACATTTTGAATAATAAAACATGGTATATTATGCTCTTTGTCAGTTCAAATGAAATAGGCCTGCAGGTTTTACCTTGTACGATTCCAATATTCCAAGCTGTAGTAACTTTATCATACAATCCTATCTGACAGATCTAGAAAACTAATAAGTAGATAAGTCCAATGGTGTCAGATGAGGGAGGGAGTATCTTGATAACAAGACCCCTTTCCTGATTATGCCAAAGCAAGACTTTGATTGCAAACTTTTCCACTAATTTCATTTAAGCTATAAGATCGTCTTTCAAGAGTTATTTATCCATTGCTTTTCAGATAGGGTATCATGTAACACAGGCTGGCTTCAAACATGGAGCTGAGAATGACCTCGTACTTTTGATCTTCCTGCTGGCATTTCAGGTGTTTCCATGGGGTGTTTCCTCATGGAAAGTTAGAAAACCACCACACCAAGTGAGCTACATTCCAAGCCCCGATGAAAATAACACAGACCCCTTTCATTTTAGGTCTTTTATCCCCTTTCCCTCTCCTGACTCATGATTGAGACTCACTGAATTCTAATGCACATCAAACCATCTCACTACCTAGAAGTCTTTAGGCTCATAAAACTGAATTCCTTCCTTGGCCCAGAATTAAAAACATATTGATACTTCATTAGAAATATCTTTATCATTTCACGTGTTTCGCCTGTGTGTATATTGGTGCACCATCTAGGCACAAGAGGGCATGAAATCCCCTAGAACTGGTGTTGCAGATGGTTGTGAGCTCCCATGAAATTGCTGGGAATTGAACCCAAGTCCTCTGGAAAAGCATCTAGCGTTCTTAACCACTGAGCCATCTCTCAATTTACATTTTTTTATATTCATCCAAATGCTTGCAAAAAAAAATGTAGGTTTATGCCATGTGTCTTTAGAGTCACATATGCTCATGTGCCTGATGACTGACTCTACAAGAGCCAAATGCCAGATTAAGGACCTCCCTGGAATAGGATGGAAAGAAAAATCAGGTCTTGATGGGCTATCCTCCTAAGGCAGAATTTTAAAATAAATAAATAAATACCCCACCGAAACCAAACTACAACAATCCCCCCCAAAAAACAACAAAGCCAAACATATAAATTAGATCTGTGATCAAGAGTCAAATGGTAAAATTATTTATAAGCTAGAAAAAAAAGTATAACATAATAAAAGATGGACTACCTTATACGTGGAAATTAGAAATACAAATTTTGATGTTAACTTTTCTCTTTAAAGCTTTTGCAACAGAGCACTTGATCCTTGCCTTTATTATTGTAGCTAAGCTGTCTATGAGGCCAAGTTAGACATGCCATGACTTCCAAAATGAAAATTATAACATCACAGTACTTACTAAAATTGGTAGTTTAAATTTGCTTCTATTTCCATTTTAGTCATATAACAGGTGGACTTTGTAATTCTTTTGTGAAATATAATTTAAACGTATTCAATAAATGTGGTGCTGTGTGCTTAAAGCAGATACTAAAATAACATGTATCATTACCAATGAACAGACTGACATGCTTCCCTACAATTTTTGGGACATTTATTACTCATTGACATAAAGCAGAATATACAATGGGCCTCAGCATTGGCAAAGGTGAATGGATACTGATCAGAGCAGTCAATACATGAGGAAGGGAGGATAAACCAGATGGCTTATCTAGGTAGGTTGGGCTTATTTGAAAACCATCGATTTGTGCTTCACATGCAAACCAGAGCAAATTTTCTATGTCTCTCCTTCGGCCACTGAATAGACTAAAGCAGCCAGGTGGATCAAGGAGTGTACGTGTGTGTGTGCACGGGCTAGCACAGTAAATGCTTCTCATCTCAGAAAGAAAGCACTTCAAGTGCTTGTTTTGCTTCACAAGACATTGACCCTGGATGGTAGAAGATGCTGGTATTAGAATTCTACTAGAATAATTTCAGCCACATTTGACTGGCTCCAAGTCATTGAGCCTGCTCCATTTTTTATTTTGCTTGACCCTGGAAGGTGACCAATAGTGTAATTTAAGGTTCGGGACATAGTTATCTTTCCAAAAGTAAGCAGCATTCACAAAACCTTCCTTGAAGCTTGACCTTATACCACTTCCTTCTATGTACTAACAAGATTGCTCTCATGTTTATGCTGAGAGTCTCATTCTCCAGGATACTGGGGGCCTGCGCACATCCCTTGGGGACACTGCTGGTTTCTGATGAGCGTGTGCTTTCGAGCAAGGATCGCTTTGACTTAACTGAAGCCAGACCCCTCTGAGTCCTCTTCCTAACCAGGCTTCCATTTGAACTGGGCCTTTGGCTTACTTCTTCCAGTTTCAGCAAGAATTCTGCAGAGTCAGTTTAGCAAGACTTCTTCACCACCCTTGGGATAGTTCACCCTAGCTTAACATCTGCAAAAAATCCTGTTAGATTAGTATGGCAATTCCCATGCTTCCTAGTATATTTTCATTTGCTGACCTGATACACCCCCTCTTTGACTATAAATCCCAACTTATTGTGTTTGGACTCCAGCCCAGTCAAACTCTCCTTTGAGAAACTGCCTTGAATGAGTCTTGCCTGCTGTCCTTAACAAGTAGCATTGATGGTATTTTTCTTTAACAATAAGAAGATATTCCTATTGGGATGCTGCCAGCTACCGAAAGGACCTAGACGCCTTGGTAGAAAGAGCAGAAGCTTTGCAGTCAGAACTCAACACAAACTTTGCAATCTGTCAAGTCACTTCATTTGAGCTGCAGGTTCTTGTGGGTAAATTTGAGTTAATGGTAACAGCCTTTTAGGTCCTGTCAGGATTAAAGTAAGTTGTATGTATGAACTTTCTTTGTAAATGTGGAAGTAAGTCCTAACCTTTTGTTGTTGTTAGAGCAATTTAATTGCTTGCCACTCACAGACATTTAGTTTGCTTATTTCAAGATAAAACAATTTGCTTAGAATAAACTAATGCAATACTCAAATCATACTTAAATGCAATTCTCCAGATCTTAAATATCTGAACACATAATTGAGTTCCATATTATAGAAACAACAGAAATTAATCAGGTGTGGCTGAAATATGAGATTCAAGGCCAGAATGTCTTCCTGTGCCTTAGTGAGGAAAGAGCTATATAATCCAGGGGAGCAAATGAACCCAGATGCTCTGAGGTAGCCACTCTGTCACTTAATAGTAAAGGCACAGATATTCAGAATGTGTATAACTTGGATTGCACAGTAACGTAAACTTTTGTCCTACTTGATGAACTGCCATACTTATAGACTCCTCAGATATTAAACCTCTTTCTCTTTCCATCCCCCTCCAAACACAGAGGTTAGTGGTCCTTAAAAGGTTCCCTGGTTGAACTCTTCTGTACAATACTTGCTTAATGAGCTGATTAACCACTGTTACTGAGAATTAATGAATCAAATCACAGTGGTAATCACCATATTGCAAATCGCTCTGTTGAATTAGGTCGTAATGGAGGTATACGTTTTGCATTATGCAGAGAGGACTCTTTTGGATGATGAAGTCACACAAGCAGATTGTAGCTTAGCTCTCCTTGAAGAAACTTCAAGGCTGCTTTGGATATAAGAAAGCCTTTTAGAATTCCCTAAACTGAGAGCAACAAGAGATTGCATTTGCACCATTATTAGTCCATTATCACGGAGAGTGCTTTCACGATCAGCATCACATCCTTCTCCGGATCCAAATACTATGGCAGGATGGAGAGGTGGAAATGGTCCCTGTGAGGGGATTTCAGCTTTGAGAATTGATCGCATTTCAAGATCGCTTTCTTCTAGGACATTTAATAAAATCAATTTCCACACTGAAGATAGTTGTTGAAACCCTAGTCCTAAGTTTTGAATTATGTCAGCGATGCTATAGTAACAACATGGCCTCTCAAGGAAGCTGCCATTAAAGGATGGGAAAGATGAATCTGCTCTATAAGCAACCGATGCTACATGGCTAATATCAAAGCTTTAACTAAGGTTTTCTAAACATTTAGTTCAAAGCAAGATTACTAGCTCATAATATTTCCCATTTGCAACATAGTCTTGAAGTTTAAACATTTAAGAAAGTCATTCAAAATGATTTATTGCTATCAAACTGGGAAAACTCCTGATTGAATTAAATATTTTTAGTTAATGTGGTTCAAGTTACATATAGGAACTCTATCAAATTCAGAATATTTGAACCAGTTTCAAGTTATAATTTATCCTAATAAAGAATAGTTTATTTTAATAAATGAGCATGGTAACACACACACACACACACACACACAGAGAGAGAGAGAGAGAGAGAGAGAGAGAGAGAGAGAAAGAGTGGATTCTAAGTTGAAGTTAGTGGGAAACACTTGTTGGCTAAAACTTCTGACACCCCTGCTAAACATATATATTTTCTAGATAGCTATTGTTTCTAAGAATATCTATATTTTATCCAGTTAATTTATTGTGAATATGTACCAAATTTTCCCTAGCTTTATTCCAACATGAACCATTGTTATAAACCTGCCCCTGAAACCCCTTACAAGGATCAGTGTCTACACACTACATAGAGAGAGGCTCCCAGGTCACATTTCCTGAGTCAAAAGCTAGTGATACTATTTCTCAGTTGTGCCACTTGAGATGCATTATTGATGTTTTCTATGCTCAGGTTTCTTTTCTCTTCACTTACAAAGAATTTTGGGGTAGATAATATGAGCCAATATAGATCTGCTACCTGGCTGCTCCCAATATCAAATACACACTCACGAAAGATTAGCTATAACAAAAGGAATGAGAACCTAGTAGGTGACAGAGACATGTCTACCTATGGTACTGTCTCTAATTCTCACAAGGACCTTATACATTAAGCACTTCTGGCTATATATCAGCAGCTAGAACTTTAAATAACAACTAATGTAGACTTCTGTTTTCACCTGTGAGGGATCAAGGTGTG
The DNA here is from genome assembly GCF_011064425.1 of Rattus rattus. Taxonomy (NCBI): domain Eukaryota; kingdom Metazoa; phylum Chordata; class Mammalia; order Rodentia; family Muridae; genus Rattus; species Rattus rattus. The sequence goes on along the minus strand of NC_046155.1, from coordinate 194,732,530 downwards.
TGGAGATCACCACTCCTGTCCTTACAATAACCACAAGCCAACCACAAGTTACAGACTTTCCTGGACCTATCAGATGAATGACAGTTGAGAGAAAACTAAACCCTTTAGTCTAGACTGAAAGGTGAATCCAGTGAGTCTCAGATGTAGTCTGCTCACCTGGAGCAGACGCTTCAGGAACCACGATCTGGAAGGATTGGTTAAGTATGCTGTCCTGGGGTCTGGACTTGGGGACTTCTGAAGCAGCAGTTCTGGGGGTAGACATAGCAGCATGAACATGTAGGTAGGTCAAGGTGAGGAGCTATTCCAACAATAGCTGACATTCCGATGTGAATGAGGAAAGCTCAAGGAACCCCCATCCTGAATGAAGAGCCAAGATTAATTAACAGGCGCTGAGAGGGAGAATTAGTTCTCCCTAGGGGTGAGTCTCCCAACTGCTCATCCAATACCAAGTGGCCAGCCCTAGAACCATGTACATCCAGGTCACAGTGTATAGGCTCTGTATTTATTTGTTTATGTGCTTATATAACAACTCAGGTTAACTAAAAGGAGGACATGGATGTGGAAGCTACGGAGGGGTAGACATGGGATGAGTAGGATGGAGGAGGTGGAGGAGGAAGATGATGTAACTGGGTTTTACTTTTAATAATAACTTAGGTTTCAGATCTGTAGTGCACAGTGCTTCTCTAAGAGAACCTAAGATGAGGCCCTGTCACCAGGGGAATGAAACAAATGCTAATTTGAAACCTTCACACATGCATTTGTGGCAGATATAAATATAAACATATATTATATATATCATATATCATGTATCATGTATCACATGTATCATGTATCATATATCATATATCATACATCATATATCACACATCACATATCATACATTATATGTTATATATTACATATTATAGATTATACATTATACATCATTATATATCATATATCACATATCACATATCATATATCACATATCATATATCATATAATATGTTATTTATGTATGTGTACATACTATATTTATTAAATGACACATGACAGCTCCTACTAAGCTAACACAGACCGTGACAGAGCATCCTTACCTCAGTGGCTAGTCTCTCTTAGCAATGCCTGCCTTCCAGTGTTTAGATTAAACACAAGAAGAGCCCTGACAATGACTGAAAGCAAAGTTAAGTAAGGACAAGACTTTCAGGACATCTATTCTGCTGCTCTGATGACAGGAGAACAACCAAGCACTGCCTTCCTTTTTTTAACCTAGCACCAAGGCAGGCACATCGAAGGAAAGGAACCATGTTAGAGTTTGCTCCGATGCTTCTGTGACATTGTTGACGCCTCTCAGGATGAGGAAAGGCCTTCAGAGCCATAAATGAAGGAACTCAAAAAGTTATTTTCTAGAACAAAGCTCTAGTCTGAGCCCATATGGATTTAACTACATCTTGATGACATGGCCTTTATAGCTACAGACAGTTAAATGAGGCAGGGGACCTCCGTGAGTTTGAGGCCCACCTGTCTGTGTAGCAAGTACCAGGTCATTGAGTGCTACGTAGGGAGACCCTGTCCAAATGAAAAAACAAACAATATAAAAGAGTTAAGCTGGAGACATCTATCTTCCATGATCTGATGACTCAAGGTGAGAGCTCAAGAGGAATCCGTGGTATGATTGAGGTGCTGTGTGTATATTACACCCTGGGTAACTGAGGCAGTGTGTCCTCAGTATTCTAAGATTCATGGACCCAAAAGGAAGCTCTGACATGTTCTGCCTTTCTGGTTGTCAGGTATCTCCTGATAAAAGGGCCCTGCTCTCTCTGATGCTAATCTTAGTCAGATTGATCTATGGTATGTTTTATTGTGTGTATAGGTTGATATCTTGAGTGATGCCAGTCTCTCTTTCAGATAGCTTTCAAATGATGCCCTTCTGGCCTCAAATCTCTTGCTTATTATGTCATCTTGAGTGCAGGAAGGTTTGAGATGTTCCATCTCCAAGTAGTTGAGTCTACAACCCTGTGCAGCAGAGTAAGGTTTACAGAACATAGGACACCTACCCTCAGTAAACCGTAAAGGCTGAGCAATCAAAATCTCAGAAGGGAAAATGTAGACAGAATATAAAAATGGGAAACATGGGGCAGGAGGAAAGTGGGAGTCCCTCTTGCTAGAACCTGGCTGATGTCTTGTCTCCCTCCAGCAGAAAATCAAGGATTCCAGCACAGACAGCACTCAGCAGCTTACCCTTTTCAGATACAAACCTGGGAATTTCTAGGATTCTCAGCACGAAACACATTTTCATTAACAGAGAATGGTTAGGTAACACCCTTTCCCCCTACTCTGCACCCTAGTGCTTTCTGGCTTAACTTTATCATATTATAATTCCACCCAAGAACTCTCCAGAACCATCTATCTTGTAATTGCACTAATCAAAGAGAGAAAGGAGGAAAATGGCGGAGGTGTTCTGAACCACCTTTATGTGCCTTGATCATCACCAAAATGTTATCTACAGTTAAAGCCAAGATAATCAATCTGACAAATGTTTGAGAGAGTCCATATTCACACTTGGTCATGTTTTACTGTCAACAACTCTTGCTCAAAGAAGCCCGCAGTCATGATTCCAGCTCTGTTCTTCTGATCACCCCATTTCTCCCTATTCCTTACACTTCTGGGACATATTAAATTTCTAATAAAATCTCCAAGTTTGCTTCATACTTCCTGCTCTGAACTTCTTTTCATCACCTTGATCACTAATCTTGGTTTGGCTTGAAACTCGGTCTCTAAAAAGCTATGAGAACCCCTCAGAATGTTGTGGGTAAAAGTGTAAATGGAGCTGGGTCTTCTCCCAACACCAATGTTAACACATAGGAAAACATCCCACTGGATATGTTCCATACTAAACTTTTAATATGTTCACCAAGCAAAAAAAAAATGAAGGACCCTTTGCCCTTGTGGGAAGGATTAGAATTTTCTTCCCCAGTCCCAGCCCCCAGTCCACACTCTACTCTTTGTGTTCCTACAACTGTGGTGATGTGTGAATTTTCCCAGTGTGATGTATAATATCTGGATGACTAACAGGTCCTATCTTCACATGATATAGGTCAGTATCACCATTTCTGTCCACATCTGTCAGCTCATTGGTCATCCTCTTCGTTAAAGGGTTGTGATTTGGTTAAGTCCCCCATGAGGACCTTTCAATCCATGTTATAACAACTGATTCAAGTTATTTTGAGGACCAGGAAAATAGAATCTTGTGCAAAAAGCAGGCTCTAGTGAAGAAGCAACCCCACTGGAGTGGAATGCACTTTCTTTCTAGTAGACATGAGGTAGGGATGGGTCTCTCACTAAGCCGCTGCCATGCTTTAAGGATCCAGAACAGTCTACTAGCTGTAGGTTGATATCTTATGCAAGTGAGGGCTGGCACAGGATGGATCAAGACTCATGATTGGACATTTAAAAGTAAGGTGCGGACAAAGTTTTCGTAAGGTCGGAGAGAAGGGAAAAAAAGGGAAGAGAACCAAGATGGAGGCAGAGAAGGACGACCCAGATCCCTGTGGCCTTAAATGACCACAGGTAGTTATGAATATTTCTTAAGGGATGGATTTCTATAGGTCCATTTACCTTATATAGGTGGGCAGTTTATATCATTATCCATTGTGAGTTTATTGTGTGGGTGTAATGTGGATTGAGAATTTAACATGTAAATCTGATTGCTAAATTACAGCTTATTGAGTCTTAACGGGTTGCTGGGAGTTTATACTCTAACTACCAGGGGGCGGTTGTAGGGAGTGTAGGCAGAGTCCAAGACAGAGAGCCCCGATAGGCCAGCCACTGCTAGTCCTCTAGTGTCTTGATTTTACCAGGTAGCTGGGACCAGCCATCTGGGAGAGGGCAACTAGCAATGGGGGCTGAGAGACCGCTAGGGCTAGAGGATAGCTAGAGGTAACATGGTGTGGTGCCACACTAGACCCGGCCACCGCTTAGATGAATGTACCTGCTAATGCCATGTGGCCCTATGGGGCTGGCACTAGCGCGGGATAAAAGAAACTATTTTTTAATAATTACCGCAGCAACTAGCAGATACAGAATTGGTCTGATAAAACTCACGCTGCTGTCCTGACTTAGCTTCTGGTAATCCACAGTAATTCCTGTCAGAGTTGAGAGCCCTTATTTACTTCAGCTGCTGGCAATTGCTGTATTGTCTCAAAAGCACTGGACTTTTGCATAATAACTACGTGGGTATTTGGAATTGGGGGTTGAAAGTTTAGCCCTAGACCTGCCTAGGCTTTCTCACCTGGCTGTCATTAGCGGCTACACTTTGACCCCCAATCTATCATGCATAGCTCGAAATTCATTTATGTCATGTTCTGCATAGGTTTTTGTTTTCATCTCACAGTCTGTAATATTTCAGGTTTACCACTTTTTCGTCAGCGCTGTTAGGGTCAGAGCCTGGGCACTGACAACCCTAATCACCCAGGCTTGGGTAGTAGACCCTAATAAGCCAATTAAAGACATAAGGAATAGCAAAGGAAACAGAAAAGGAGATTTATTCAATGTGGTCAAATTGTGGCAAGGAACGGAGGTTTATGACACTGCCCACCCACACCTCTGCCAGTTCATGTTAGAGAGGTTTAGTCTTACATGGAGGGTGGGGCAGAGGTACGCATAGTTAAAAAGCCTGAATGTTGTGTGTACCAACTATTACTGACCCATCATTGTCTCGGTCCCCAGTCTCAGTCTCTCTCCCTCCAGCAAGAGATTTCTAGCAAAATCCCGTTTTTTTTTTGGGGGGGGATGGGGGCGGGGGAGGTGATTTACTAGTCTCCTAGCCAGACAGGGTGTCTCTTTACGGTATGTTCTGGTTACAAACTGGCCATTGAAAGACTGGCTTGAAGTAACCGGCATTGTTACTTTGTTTCTGAAGGAAACTTTTTGTCTTGAGGTCCAACAGATCTCCAAACCACCCACTGAAACCCAGCCCAGTGTGAACCTCCAATACTTTTATATTCACCAATCCAAACCTCCACACAGGACAATGCAAATGTGAGGCAAACACATGCCCAGCCATCAGCAAATAAGGAGACAGGCAATTGGTGGCAAGTCCACCCACACCGGCACTGAGGCTGGAAAATAGCAGCCAACAGAATCCTTCAAGGACACTTTGGGGCAGTCTGGGAAGCTCTGCACAGCTGTCATTAACTGGGAGGCTGCAGGAGCCGAGGGTGGTTCAGGGGCTCTGCAATCAGCAATAGGGTGGCTTGGTTCCCACAAAAACATCATGCTGATCATACAGCCTGAAATGAAGGAGCATGAGTGGCTGGGAGTGGCAAGAGCCCTTAACCAAGCAGCTGACAATACCCGAATCAGTGCGAGGGACAGCAGGTCACAGGCAATCTTTTCAGAGACCTTCCTTAGAGAGGGAGAAATAACATCAGTATTTTGCTGGCTTCTCTGTGAAGACATGACTTATGTACTATGGTTTATAAAAGAAAAAAAAGGAGGATAATTTAGAATCTTGTGTCCCTTTTGTAGCTATGCAAGTTATAAATTATAGTGTTACAAAATGTAGCCGTTTTAGTTCCCAGTGGGTCCTGTTCTTTGTGTATGTATTTATCCAATTGTCTGATTCGCTTAAGTTTCTAACTACAGGGTCTTGTTCTGGCTTTTCCAAATGAATAGTTCTAAAAAAGTCAAAGCAACAGTCAATTTTTAAAACCCAGCTTTGCGCCGCTCAGAGTCATGTAAGGATAGTTACATGATTATCCAAAACTGCTGCGACCTGGAGACAAAAGGGCTGAGCAACGCCTGCTAGCGACTGCAGTTGTGATTTTTCTTCCCTCTGAATGCTTCTCTGTCTTTCACTGGGGTCAGTGCTCGGCCTGATATTGATCTCCTGGGCCTTGTTCAAAGTGAGATGACGGCTCTATTTGGGATGATAAGTAGATAAGGATTATAAATTCACCTTGAGAATAAATAAAAATAGCTCTTCTGACATTTTTTTATAAGAAAGGGAAGTTAACCTACTTCATGGCAACAATATCCTTTCCTTCTCAGCTGTTTCATTAGTTTACAAGCCTCAAAAACAGGTTTTTTTTATTATTGGATTTTAATAATTTTTAAGCCACAAGAATTATAGATTTTTACAAAAGAACATCCCTCCTCCCAATCTGAACCAAGATCCCTCATTTCAGACTTCTTTTGCATTATATTTAGTGCGCGTGTGTGTGTCTGTGTGTGTGTGTGTGTGTGTGTGTGTGTGTGTGCGCGCGCTCATGCATGTGTGTAGCATGCATGTAGAGATCAGAGGTGTTCCTTTTCTTCTTCCAACACTTGGGTCCTAGGGTTGTCAGGATTGGTGGCAAGCACCTCCATGGGTCATTTCACCACCCCCATCACTGCAGACTTCTAAAATAGAGTTAATCCCATCCTTACAAAATGATGCTCTCTGCCTCATCCGGATTCCTGTTATACCCTATTTCTCATTTGTGAAGTAAAACCTGCTAACATAAAGTTCATTCAACCTAGCAGACTACACATAAAGAATGCCTCCAAATCTGGGCTGCATTTTAAACCAAATGGTTAATAAGTGGAGGTAATTGTATCATCCCTTAGCTGCTCGATCATCTTGCCGAGGTGTCTGTTTACTTGTGTTAGGGTCAATCTTGATTGTCGACTTGATGGGATTTAAAATCACCATGGAAACAAATCTCTGAGCTCGATGGTGAGATATGATCTAGATTAGGTGAGCTGAAGTAGGAAGGCATACCACAAATGTGGGTAGCATCACCACATGGGCTAGGGTTCGGAACTGAATACAAAGGGAAAAGTAAACTGACCACACCCATCCATCATTCTCTGCCTCCTAATGGAGAATGCAATAGCGCAGCTGCCTCAACGTCCTGCTGCCATGACACCACCTTCATACCCCAGCGGTGGACTAGACCATCGCATTATGAGCTATAGTTAGTCTTCCCTTCCTTAAGTTGATTTTGCCAGGCATTTTTGTGGTAACAAAACAACAGAAGTTATACTTCTACACGGCTTTTATGTGCACATATTTATTGGCTGTCTACCATGTTTCTTATACTTGTCAAGGTCTTGAGACTGTTTTAAAGCAAATAAACACTTCCTTGCCTCTCACTGTTAACATATTAGTGAAAAAAGAGAAGCAAGTAAGAAAGGGTGGCGTTTTCTGACATATGCTTTAATAATGTGAGATCGGAATATTCTAGAAACACAAAGAAAGAATATCACAGCACATCAATCAAGGGCAAGCTCTCAAGCCTGATGTGTTATGGGAACTAGAATTGGCTCACCTGTTGTCACATGCTAGACCTCAACAGTCGCAATTATTCCCCTAACTTGTGATTCTTTAAGAAAATATGCTATTGACAATAAATAGAAGGTGAATTCTACAGGGAAACATCTCTGTTATATTTTGCAAGATCTTGTGAGTATATAATTGTTTTTAAATTAATTAATTAATTTCTTTTTTTTCTTTTTTTATGATGTGGACCTCAGACTCGAAAACTTATAGTCATAATTAATTTTTTATGACACTAGAAAGACAATCCAGAGGTGTCTTGTTTCAATACCTTGTTGTACAGATGTGACTTCATGTGGCCTGCACAGTCACATAAGAGCCCTAATCAGAACATCTAGAAATCATCTTAATGTCCATCACTGTCTCAGACATTTATTCTAGTGAATTTTCTCAAGATCCAATGGATTTATATCTATGTGGGCTCAAACCCCACTTCTGACAGCAACCAAAGTTCTAGTTACTTTTAGGTTGCTATAAGAAAACACTAACCAAGAATCACAGAAAGAGGAAATAAGTTTATTTTAACTTTCAGATTATGATCCAGTATCAAGAGAATCCAGGGATAGAATCTGGAAACAGGAAGCGAAGCAGAGATCTCAGAGTAATTCAGAAGCTGTGTAGTAGCTTGCAAGCATTGTTTTCTAATACAAACTAGGATCACCTACTCAAGAGCAGCACAGCCCACAGTGGTCTGAACCCTCCTCCATGAATTCATAATAAAAAAGTATGCTCCACATGGATGCCCACAGGCCAATGTGGCGAAGGCGAAGCCTCAGTTGCGGTTTTCTCTTTCTAGGTGTATCTATGGCAACATCCTTAGTTGTTTTAACATGGGCCCGGCCTATTAATTTTGCTCATGGCCTCACAAATTATATACTAGAGTTTGCTATCTATAAGTACGTTTCTTATATTTTAAGAAATGAAGGTCTGGTTGGGAGGTTTTCAGAGAAAGGTTTAAGTTTGAGAACTGTATAAAGAAAGAATTCGGAAAAAAGTTGAGTTTGAAATTCGATACCCAAAGGCACATTGGTTTCTGAAGTCAAGTGAGTCCAGTTATGTTTCTAACATAGCATGAGTATTCTAGAAGAGACTGAAGATTCTGTATACTAGTCATCACGAGAAGTACCTGGTACTACGCTGAGGGATACGGATTTGGAGCTATGATAGAAGAACTTTCTGTGATTTTGAAGCTAAGAAGTTTGTGGGAAATTGTTATGACATCACACAAAACTGCTATATTAATGTATAACCTGAATACATTGTACACATTGTGTGTGTGTGTGTGTGTGTGTGTGTGTGTGTGTGTGCATGTGTGTGTGTATGTGCATCTGTATGTGTGGGTGCTCAAGTAGGCCAGAAACAACAGATCATCTGGAGAAAGAGTTACAGGCAGTTGTGAGCTGCTGGACTGGGTGCTGAGAATTTAACTGTAACCCCCAGACATGTAAACACTTAACACTGAGCATCCCTCCAGCTCTTCAGATAGTATTTAAGGATAATGCCATTTACTGGGTTGGGGCATAACTAAGTGTGGATAGAAAAGAAAAAAATTAGAGGTTAATCTGTGGAGTCTCCAACATTAATAGATAGAGAAAAATTGACCCGAATGGAGAAGCAAGTGCCTTGTGTGCAATACCACATGTATAGTGTTGGAAATGCTCAAATGGAATTCTCCAACATGGAGATTGCAGGAGAATCTCTCTCAGAATTTGCTTAATTCTTAGGAAATACACAGAATGTCTGCAAAGCGTGAGTTCTAATATCCATCTCATGTGTATCCCAAAGGGTGGGTCCCCCTAGCTAAGATCTAGGCGTTACCCGTGGGAAAGTCACCTGGTAACTATTTGATTTATCATCGCAACAAACATGCATTAAAGAGAAAAGGTTGATAGCAACATTGAGCTAGAGTACAAATAAAATAATTCATTGCTCCTTAATTCAAGCTCATCATGCATCTGATAGAGTTATTCCTGTCACAGTTCAACTTATGATAGAACATGTCAATCTTTGACTAATTTAATCTCTGCTTTGAAAACAGGGGTTTTGGGCTGAGTCGGTGGACTGAGCGTGTCTTCACTTTTAGTGATGCGTGCTCATTCATGTTTTCTTCATGCAAAGCAAAACTAAATGACACCGTATATCGCCTTTTAATGAAATAATACAAGAACGTTTGAGCCAATAGAATGCCGTTGACTGAGACGAAGGGAGATGGGAGCTGGACTTGGACACCTGCTCCAACGCCACTTCTCCCTTCAGACACTGTGTAGCTTAGGAAGCGGGAAGCTTACACACATTCACAGCAGCAAAGCCACACAGACTCGCCAGAAACAACGCTGCGTAGGGATGCCTGGATCCTACCACGATTTCGAATTATTATTTTCCTTTTGCTTCTTTTCTGTCATCTCAAAAATGAAAAGAAACCGAAAGAGAAAGAAAAACCTGTTACCACAGACAAACGAGGCAAGCGCACCACATCCCCCCAGATAGACAGGCTCTATTGAGCCAATTCAAGGCGGGTGAGCAGCAGCTGTGGTCCTGCCCCTGAGATGAACTCAGAGGTGGCGTCTGCACCACCAACCATCAACAGCCTTTCCTTTATGCTCTCCTGTCAACATTGGAAAGGTGTAGACTGAGAGAAAAACTGATTTGCTGGGATTTGAGCAACTAAGACTCTGTGGCAACATGTACCAGAGAGAAGAAAACAGAAAGAATGCGAGAGAAATGAAACTTATTTTTCTGTGTTTAACTTTGTTTGAAAGCAGACAGATGTGAAAAGGCCTGACCTTTTATTACTTTTGAATGGAACAGCTACCTCTCTTTAAAGCTTCGATTACACTGTAGGCCTTAATAAAGATGATTTTAGGAGATACCGTGGAAATTTAGACAATTACCCGGCCAGGCTGTTCTCTGGTTGGACCATATGCCACAAACCTCTGCAGTTTTACCAATCTGGTGTCAGAAGGGACTCAAACAGTGAGTGTACCTAGTTTTCTAAACAAAATTAGAAAAACAGAATTTTATGAAATATTAAATATAAGGAGAGGGAAAGTAAAAATGTATGTTTCTCTGTGTGTGTATGTGTGTGCATGTGTGTATGTGTGTGTGTGTGTGTGAGAGAGAGAGAGAGAGAGATAGTAGTAGTAGTAGTAGATGATGATTAACTCATTACAATGATGTATTTTCTAAAGTGTGAAGGTCAAGTTTAGCACTTAATCATATATGAAACCATTTATAATTCTTTGGGAAATGTTTACATTTAAAGAAAGATTTGGTAGTCTAAGAATTATACTGTTCTTCTTGGTTTTAGAAAATTATTTCATGACCTGGAAAAGTATACATAATAAAGTCAGAGGAGGAGGATGTCATTAAGTGGCAGATATAGTCACATGAATCAAATTTATAAAAGCAGTCTTAAATATGACATGAATTCAAACTGTAATTATTTAACATCATTGGAGTCCAGTTTAATTGCATGCCATGTTCTACATGGCCCCAAGGACTGACTTGACTAGGGTGGCAAAGAGATGAAGGAAGGACAGACAAGCAGACACAGAAATGCTGGAATCAGGGGTCTGGGCTTTCAGACAGAGAGGCTGCAACACCTCGGAATTCAGCATGTTTATTATAGAGTTGCATAGGGAGGTACGGTTATTGTGTGCCACTGAACAAGAAGTGGGTTGTCACATGCAGATAAGCAAGGAGGCCAGGTTAGGACACACAGCTGAAGGAGGCAGGTTTTGATCACCTCAGTGGAGTATTATCTGCAGGTGAGCTGACTTCACCTTGTAAATACCCAGGTCAGAAAGCCACGATAGACATTTTCTGGACACACTGTCAACATTTGTTCGCACCAGTGGAAGGCTTTGCCAACCCTCCAAGCCTCTCATAGGAAGAGGTGCCGTATGTTTAATTCACTGGGGTCCTTGACATGGTTCTGCCCCTGTCAAGAGCACACATTTGCTCAGGACTTCATTTGCTCTCAACACTTGTATACACGGGAGTGCCTACTCAAAAGGTATGAGTAAGGCTAATAATGTTCATTATCATGAGTTTTAGAATCATATATTCTCATTGTGTGCTTTTCTGTTTTGTTTGATGGATGGATTTTTAACATGCACATTTTTGCCTACTTGGCCTCACGCTCTCGATGGCCAGTCCATCTGTCCCGTTGCTGCAGCATCCTTCACCGATTTTAGAAGCAGATTCTTTAACCTTCCAATTCAGACCAAAGACCAGAATTTCTCCAGGAATGGTCCAGGACTCCAAAGGCCAACTGGGGACTCTGGGGATAGCTAGGCCGGATGGACTGAATCTCTGACCGTCTATTGAGAGACAAGCTATGGTTGGACTCTCAAGACCATGTCCTGTGAGCCCATCTAATCAACGATTACATCCCCTTTCAACATATCCAATCAATCCATCAGTGCTGGTGCTACTTTAGAGAACCCTGGCTAATACCGAAGGGCTGGTCTTGTTTGAGACAGTAACACAAGTCTGTGACCACAACTCATGAGGCTTCCGTGAACACTAAGAGTAACCATGCAAAGCATCCGGGGAGAAAGAAGTTTCTATAAATCATGGTGCTAAAGGAGACGGTGTTCCAAATAAAGCAACATGGGCTGAGTTTTGGGAATGAAGATTTTGGTGTCATTTCCCAATGCTTTATAGGTTTAGTCTGTGTCCTCGAATTCTGAGTTAAATAGGGCAAGGTGGAGTCACCATGGTGCCATGTTCACTGCTGACCGTTTCATGTTTCTCTGAGCATAGAACTGCACAAAAAGAGTTATTGCTCAGTTGTACTAATGCCCATTTACCCATTCTTAAAGGAAGTGGGGGAATAGCCATTTTTAAAACACACTTCGAGGGAGATGATGAGACCCACCTATGCCACGGCCAGTCTGTGTCATTAAGTGTAAATGAGCTCGTGATGAGAAAAGTCCAAACTCCATTATATTAGTCTTAATTTGAGTGTTTATTTTTAGACAGCTAATTTGCTTTCACAGTCCCTACCTGAGAAGCCCCGTTAACTGCTGGTGTCTTCATTTGCCCTGCCGGGAGCATCATTGGACAGGCTCCTGATGGAGCCACAGAGCAACGAAGACTGCTAGATTAAAAAGAAATCTCTTCATATATTTGTGATTAACTGGTAAGCATAAGAAGGAGTCACGGGGAGGTAGAAATAAACAGAAAAGGTTAACAAGGCAGGACACGGGGTGAGTGTGTGTACCTCAGGAAGAAGACAGACAGGACACAAGCCCGCAATCCCTCATCAGACCGTTAGATAAGTAAGTAATGGGAGAAGGGATTTCCGCCTTAAGATTTACACATTTCACACTCTTCTGGCTTTGACCTTTGTGCTCAGGCTCAAATCCATGCTAAAGAGCAAACCTATCAATTATGGAAAACAAGAGGCAGTTCAAAGTAGTTTAGTTGGGAATAAATAGCATCTAAGAATCCTGAGGAGGAGGATGTCCCTGATAATATCTGCTTTCCAGTTTTAAAGATACTATACATCTGTATAAGTATATATAGATTAAATATATAGTTATATAAAATTTGACAACTTCTTTATTTTACTTATTACCTACAAGATCATCTTAAAGAAGGCTCTTTTGTCTAAAAGATAGCAGAATGAAATACTAGAGCAAAGGAACTGCTCATGGAAAACACGGTTAATATCCTAAGATGAAATTTAGGTTTGTGTCTTTGAGGGAAAATGCTGGATAAATGACAGACATTCCAAACAGACATATGTTGTCTCATTGTTGGGGATGTGTATTAAGAAATTGTCAAAGACTCCAGCAAGGCCTGAGTGTATCTAATGTCAAAGAACAAACAAACAAACAAAAAAATGGCAGGCAGTTGACCATATGGAATCTGGGTGGTGTTGGGAGTGATTTGTGATGGTTGATTTTAATTATCTTTTTTTAAAAAGGAAAGGAAGAAAGAAAAGTGGAAAACAAGAAAGAAACAAAGAAACAAACAAACAAAGGGAAAGCAAGGTGGCTCAGAGAATAATGTTGCTTTTGCCAAGGTGGATGACCTGAGTTTAATCCCATAACCTTTATAGCAGAAGGACAGAACTGAGTCCCGCAGTCGTCCTGTGACCTTGACACTCCAGTAGCAGCACGTGTTCTCACATGCACCTACAAACACACCAGATAGATGCTTTTTAAAGGTCAACTGAGAGATCTAGCCACATTTGCCCACTAGTTGGTATTTGAATGCTATACACTTGAACATTTGTGATTTTTACAAAACCTCATTTCCACACTAGTTAGGGGAACACCTCCTTCCCTGAGCAGGGATCTGGATTCACACCTATTAACTCCATGGTACTTGGAAAGATTTCTCCACTCTGTTGCTCTTTTTAGGGGCTCCATTAAGTTTCTGATTATATACCTTGGACAACTCAAAGCCTGTAGTTAGATCTAGCCTATTTGGAGGCAACTAAGTCTTCATGGAGAAAATACACAGACCTATTCCCTAGCTTGTTTTAGTATGAATCAGATGCTAAGATGTATAGAGAGAAAACTGCTGACCAGGAGGCTAATTCATGATGTTTAACAATAACAAGAAAAAAACCTTCCAAATCCATGGGGACGGAATCGACCAGCAGGGTGACTTCAAATTAAAGATCTTTAATTAAAGACCACTAATCAAAATAAAATGTTTAGGGGATTTTGAGAATCTCTTTCTTATATGTTAGCATCAGACCCCTTTAGGGTTTTATTTTTTTAAACCTTTTGTAGTAACTGTATAATTATGGGTCACCTGGCAATACATAGAGGAGAAATATTCTCCATTGGATCCTGGCTAAGACATCTACATTGGGCAGACTCAGCTGAATGACAAACCAGGGGGCCAAACTGGGAGCAGTGTTTCTATTTGAACCTGAAATGAATTACCTTGAACCCTGAATCAAAAGACTGAGAATGAAGATAATACTACAGGAAAATGACTTAGGTGTTTGCCATGAAATTAATTCACATATAGCATTCAGCTTTGGCTCAGCTTTGGCTGAAGGTATGAGGTTCCTCATTTTCTGTGGCACAGTACCTGAACTAAGCCGTATGACTCGAAATGAGTTTTAACAGCTAGGTGAAGTTGACATCCTCTTAGGGGGTTGTGCTGTGTTGTGCTGGGCCCTTAGTCAGGCTCTGAGAACTTGGATGCTCCTCAGTGTTAACAGTGTCTGCTTTCAAATGCATGTGCACTATGCTTATTTTTCTACTTAGTCCCATGGTGTGGTTCTTTGATAGATGATTGTCTCCTCCATGAAAGAAAGTGGTTCTAAATGGAAAAGATCTTTGGGAATGGACCCTTGTCACAGTGTTCAAGTCCTCTGAGGCCCTGGTTTGCCTGACATTCAACAGGTAATACTTGGGGAGTATCTACTGAACAAGCTGAAGGAACTCAGGCATACAGTGCTTGGTGTGCAGAGAGATCGGGCAAATGGTGGTTAGTATTTGAATAATACAGAGATAAGCATTAGATGGAATCACCCAATGAGAGAAGTTATTTCATTACTGTTGCTTGATTTGATCCTGCCTTCCAATCAGGATTCGTTTCACATGAACCTGGACAAGTCTCCCCCTCTCTCCAGACCTCTTCCGGTTCCGTGTGTGTGTGTGTGTGTGTGTGTGTGTGTGTGTGTGTGTGTGTATGTGTGTGTGTGTGATATCAAGGCATTCTACCACATGGCCTTCCAGTCCAAGTCAAGCTTGAGCTTGGATACTGTCACACTCAGATGCAATATATTTGTCTCTCGGGAACATATACATCTGTTTTTGAAGATAGAAAAATAAAACACAAATGAAAGTCTAAATCATAGACTGTAGCCCAAAGCCAGAATGCAGGCTCTATCAGAGCCTGGACTCCCTCTTCTCTCCCTCTCCCTGCCCCTCTCTGTGTGGGATATGAGTGTATATTTGATGTGTGTGTGTGTGTGTGTGTGTGTGTGTGTGTGAGTGTGAGTGTGTACGCATGTGCGAGCTCACTTGTATCTGGAATCACCCACATTTGTGTATACATTTTGAGGGCAAAGATGGTGTTGAGTTTTGTCTCAATCAGAATCCACTTTGTTTATTTTGTGTTTTGTATTTACAGACAGAGTTCCCCTGTGGAATGTAGTTTCGCCATTCTGGCTACACAGTGAGTTCTGAGTTCTACCTGTCTCGGCCCCATTGAGGTGCGGATATAGAGTCTTATGGACAAACAGTGCTCCTCAGTCTTGCACAGGAAACACTCCACTTGCTGAACCATTTCTGTAGCCCCAGGGTAGGACCAGTTCATCATTGATGTGTCTCAGTATGTACACCAGTTACAGAACAGGGTAGACACCCAAAGGTCTTTTTTTTTTTAATGGGAGTGTTACTAAACTACATAAAATAGGCATTTTGTGTTGAAGAAAAGCTCTTGACAATTGTTTTCAAAGTCTTCCACAATTAGTAATCAAAGAAATTCAGTTGAAGCAGTAAGGCATGGCACGTCACCAGTTAAATGGACAGATGCTGAAAAACTAACACTCCATCCTCTGTAGATGATGGGCTACCCATCATTTTTATCCTACATCAAGATAACCTTTCTGAAATTCAGAGTGGCACTTTTACCAGAAGATTTAATTCCACACGGAAGAATCCATTTCGTGGAAAGAGTTGCTGCATGTAGATTTAGTTTTAACAATGTTGGAGTGATGTTTATAACCACAAAGTTTGAAAGCTATCCAAATGTTCAATTTGGAGGCAGTTGGGTAGATAAAGGCTCATAGGGCATTGTTATTTAAAAATTATTTTATCATTTGTTTAGAAGTATGTATGTGTGTGCACGGGGACTTCAAATGACAACTTTTAGGAGTTTGTTCTATCCTTTTACCTCAGAGAGGCAGGGTCCTGTGGAGAGAAGGAGAATCCTTCAGTGAGTGTGTAAGGGACAGATGAAGGCCTGAGTGAATGTATGTTGTTGACAAGCACATGGCCATGGCAAAACCTTCCTCTGGTCCATGTGCATCCCTGTGGACAGTGTGTGCAGAAAACACCAACCTTGCTTCCTCTGGCATAGTTACAGCCTGCGATTTCTCCCTACTGGAAACACTGGATTGAGATTAGACAAGCCTTTCACTTTGTTCAGCTGTCTATGATGGACCCACATCCTCCACTCACACGTATAAAATAAAAACCAACTTTCCCTGCTGCTCTTGGTTGTCGCTACCGTTAGCTGCACAGCCCTCCCAATCCCAGGCTCTCTGTGTGTCTGTGGTTCCATATATTATTGCTCCAGTTAGGCGAGGCCCTGAGCCTTGTAGGCTTACAGTACAGTAATGTCATCTTTTTTTCTTTTTCTTCCTTGCCGCATACTTATGTGACCCATAAGCTCCGCGCCTTCCATCTCCCTATGGGAGGGCAGAGGTGACAGACATGTGCCACCTCTTACAGCTGTGTGCAGGGTCTAGGGATTGAACATGGAGGGTCAGGCATGAACGGCAACCGCTCTTCCCACTAACCTCCTTGCTCGCTTTGATATGGTATTTTATAACATGAGTTAACTGTTAAAGACGCTACATATGATTACCTATCCTCTAAAAAACTCTCAAAAAACAAAAACCAACTAATACATGAAGTGAAGGTGCAGAGGGATAAAGCACGGGCAGAGCAATTGTACATAGGCACCTATAGACACATATAGATACATATAGGCACACATGGGCACATACAGGCACATATAGACACATATAGGCACATATAGACCACTAGGAAAAGTTGCCATGGCATGTGCACCACAAATGTAAGCATGCCTGTATGACGGTAATGAGTTTACCCATTTTATATTCAATCTCCCCCATTCTCTCCCTCTGCCTATCCTTTTTCATGGATTCTACAATGGTCATAAACTACTCTGATAATGAAATAATGAATCACTTTAACCTAAAATTTTGCCTTTAATAAACACAGACTTTCAGGTGATCCTTTTCTGAGGAATACCTGAGTGGGGTTCTTAGCATACCCAGGTTTTCTTACTCTGTCATTAGCATGGATAAATTAATCAGATTTTAAGCTCCTTAAGGGCAGGGTTTATACCTTTTCTTTATTCTTGAGAGAGTGTCTTGTACCCCTTCTGGCTGCTTAATAAAAATCCACCACTCTGAATTCAGTCCAGTGCAATTTCAATTTCTGCTCTCATTAAGTGTCCCCTATAAATCAATTTAAACAGTTCTAGTAATGGCAGTTGCCCCAAGGTTTCTTCTCTTTCTCTCTCTTTAGTCTAAGACAGTTCTTCACAATTCCCAATACCAGGAGAGTGGAGCTTGTGTAGAGGCTGGAAGATATTTATTTTGTGTTGCTACAGGGTAGCTGAAGGAAACAATGGAGAAGTCACTCTATCCAGCCCACCTTAGAACTTCTAATTATTAAGATGAACATCAGAAAGTGGCGGCTGTACATGGGTCATGAACTTTTGTTCACTCAGGAACCCTGAACTCAGAATGAAGTAGGTTGAAAATGGTGTTCATCCTACAAGACAATGTTGGGCCTTATTTCTCTTAAGCCTCACATGGTACTAGGAAAAATCAGGCCCCGAGGAAGGCAAAGGGCAAAGCAATTGTCTTACTCTGCAGAACTGACCTCTAGATTCTAGACCCAGAAGCCCCACCTCATCTTCATGGTTTTCACAGACACCCTCACCCCACTAGAAGCCCGTTAAGAGCACTTGTCTTCCTTCCTCCAGTGGCTATGACAAACATGAGCTGTCATTCGCAGATTAAGCCTTTAAATGTTTCTTAGCTAAGTGCCCTGCTGAGCAATGGCTGTAAATTACTTTGCAGCACATTCTCCACACATGGATCCCAGAAGTCAAGAATACCAAGGAGAGTAATAACCCTGAGCCACCCTGCTCATGGGAGTAAAGATGGGATTCCAACTCAGGTAGAATCTACTGCAAACTCTTGATGGATTGATGTAGACTGGTGGTCAGTACGGTGATGTCAGGGTTGGTGCAGACCTTGAGCAGAGCTTTTGGGAGCTGTCCTGAAGACCACATCTAGGTCTGCTTAGCTCATCCATCTCCCTCCTGAAGGCACACTGTGTTAGAAGAACACAGTGTGTCTTCTAATGCCAAGTTACCAAAAGTTGCCATGATTATCTGCATTGTAGTGTCTCTTGAAGAGGCACTTGACACTCAGTTCATGGGCTTTAGGTTGGTGTGATATTACCACACATTAACCCACTTGACTGGGTTAGGTAAAAGATACTCAGATGTCTGGTGTACTGTGGTGTGTGTGTGTGTGTGTGTGTGTGTGTGTGTGTGTGTGTGTGTGTGCGCGTGTGTGAAAGTGAGAAGTTGTGAAGGTGTTTCCATAGGCAAGGGATTGAGTTCATGGTCACTTGGCTTCATTTTCCTATGTCATTATGGTGAAGTAGAACATTATTATAATGTCCTATACTACAGAACAAAATGCTATCTAGAAAAACTCACCTCATGGGTGGCCAGAAGGGGCAGAGACAAAAAGAGGGAAAGAGAAGTATTATAAGTTATACTTTCCAATGAGACCCTCTGATCTACTTCCTCCAAATAGGCTCACCTCGTAGATTTAACCACCTCCAAATAGTCTTCTAAAACTATTGACTTGTTAATGGATTGATTAATTGATACAATCAGGGCTTTGGGAATCTAATTAATCCCCAAAGTTAGCGATCATTGCCTCGCTGGGGATCCTCGGCTCCAGTGCAAAAGCCAGATGTAATTCGTAACAGCAAGATGGAAGGTCTTACCATCCCTGCCCTCAGATATAATTGCATTGGTCTCTGAGAACTCCCCGTACTCAGGTCTTTGGCCTTAATTGGCTGTTATACCATCAGCCCTCCAGGCTTCCAGGTTTTTGGACTTAGACTGAATCACCCTGTTCATGGATACTCCCTGGTCCTTGGGCCTGCAGAGAATGTGTTGTGTGGCCTCTTGATCTCCGGAGCAATTTGAGCCAGTATGCACAACATATCTTCTGGTTTCTTAACACATCCTGTCACTTGTTTCTCCAGAGAAAGCTAAGTAGGAAATTCTGTGTTTGTCTTTGTCCTTCCTTCCAGAGCAGATTCTTCTAGAACCTTCAGCCCACTGCAGGGTGAACTGACCACTGGCTGCACATCCCCTCACAGATGGCCTCCTATGTCTGTCTTAGCTCCCTGAGACAGAGACCCTCCCCAGAGACACTCCATTCTTCACCCTCCTTTATGTAATGAATCTGGAAGCTGTGTTTTAAAATCCATTTTGGATTCCACACAGCTCGTGCAACCCTTTCCCTGTGAAACACACCTTATCGATCCATTCCTGGCTTCTCATGCTTTCCTGTGTGGGGTGCACCCCTGACTGGAAGCACTTTGGGTCCTGTTATGGTGGTCGCTACATGTGTGAGCATCCTCCATTCTGCTGTGAGCTCGTGCCTCTTGTCCAACTCTGTATGCTGTCCCAGGATCTTGGGCTTCACGGCAGAAAGGTAGACTAGGCTTATCTTCCACAGCCAGAGCAGCCTGGGGGATACTTACTTCATAGCTAATGCCAGGAGGATACATTTGTTTATAAATATTGATGGATCCTGATGCCCTGCTTCTCAGTGCTTAAAAAAAGACCGCATAACTACCCTCTAGGTTTTTATTTTATAGTGATTTCATGAAATTAATGCAACAAATTCCCTTTAGTACTACTTATACAGATGCCGTAAAATATATTTTAAAATGTCCAAGGAAGACCTTTAAGAAAAATGAAGCCAGAGAAGAAGCTTAAGGAATTCTAATTCAGAATTTCCTCCTTCACAGGAGGCTGGCTGCCTACTCTCCTCTCCTTTACTCATGATGAGGTTTCACAGTGCTGTCGCTGTCCAGCCTTGAATCTCATCCCAGTTTTGGGCACATAGGGGTTGTTATGTCTGTAATATTTGTACTGTGGAAACTGAGGCAGAGAATAACATGACGTTAGGTTCTTCTGCCCAGTGATCAGCCCAGTGAGTTTCAGACCAGTCTAGACTGTAAGGAGTGAAATGCTGTCCCAAACCCGGCTCTCAGAAGAAAAAGAAGGGCAGGGGGACGCAGGCAGAAAGAGGGGAGAGTGAGAGGGGAAAGGGAAGGAAGAGAGGGAGTGAACTTGATAGGGTGGGAGGGGAGCGAGACAGAGAGGAGAGAGTGGGGAGTGCAGGGAGAGAGAGGAGAAAGGACAGAGGAAAGAGGAGAGGGGAGGGGAGAGGGGAGAGGGGGGGGGGAGGGGAGAGGGGAGAAGGAGAGGCGACAGGAGAGAAGAGAGGGGAGAGGGAGAGGGAGAGGGAGAGGGGGAGGAGGAGGCAGAGGGAGAAGGAGAAGGGAAGGGAGGGGGAGAAGGGGAGAGGGGAGGAGGGGGGAGAGAGGGGGGGAGGGGAGAGGGAGAGGGAGAGAGAGAGGGAGAGGGAGAGGGGAGAGGGAGAGGGAGAGGGGAGAGGGGAGAGGGAGGGGAGAGGGAGAGGGAGAGGAGAGGAGAGAGAGAGTCCCCAACTTCTATTGGCCTTTGGAATTGCTCATGTTACATGTACTGTTTTTTGTTTTTTATGATGTCATGTAATGCAAATCCATTAGAATGCCATGTTTTTGTAATCTCAGTTAACTGGCAGTTTTTTTCCTGGAAACTAGAGGGCGTGTGTGTGTGTGTGTGTGTGTGTGTGTGTGTGTGTGTGTGTGTGTGTGTGTGTGTGTGTGTGCTGCTGACGCAAGACGCTGTCGTGTGTACTTTCCAGAATACTAGCATTTATATTGCATAATCTCAGTAGCCGTTTGTACCAGTGTCTGTGCACTCACGTCGGGATATAACTTTGTAAATGTGAAGGTGTTGGCTATTTGATTCCTGGCTATAAGCTTATTGCCTAAAACGGTAGACTATCATGAAGAAGCATTGTCTCCAAAAGACAATACTAGTGCATTGAAAGACTTAATGAATCAATCTATCCTATGAGTGAATGAAGGAAAGGCCATCTGATATCAGATTAGAAGCAGAAACATCATTAAAGTTTAACACTCCTTCATAGTAGACTTCCTGGAAGTTAGGAGAGGAAACACCTTTCAGGTCCTGACATGGATGACCTGGAGGAAAGAGAAAGAAAATATGATAAACTTTACATAAGGCAGCAGTTCTCAACCTTGGGTTGCACCCGCTCTAGGAGTCGAATGACCTTTTCACAGGAGTCCCACATCAGATAACTTGCATATCCATATATTTGTACTATGACTTGTAACGGTAGCAAAATTACAGTTATGAAGAAGCAACAGAAATAATTTTATGGTTGGCATCACCACAATGTAGGGAAGTGTGTTAAAGGATGGCAGTGTTAAAAAGGTTGAGAACCACTGAATTACAGACAAATCATAAACGTAAACATCACCATAGTCTGTGCTCAAATGTAGTAGGATTTGCCATTGTTAGTGTCCTCAGTAGATGTGCAGAAACGTAGGCTCGAGTCAATTGCAGTTCAATTTTCAGCAAGGTTTGTGTACTTTAAAAAAGATTCTATAGTTTATAGAGGAGAGTGGAATGACCAACCACAGCCTTCTTTTAAGAAGGAAAAGGTGAGGGAATAGAGACACGAGGCCACTCCATTAAAACATTGGGATGCTGATGCAGAGAGCCTAACTATGCAGGAAGCAGAATGCATCCAGGATGGACCTTGTGCATGAGTGGGAACAGGTGGGCGGCAGCCAATGAATGGTGCTAGGAAACCTCATTATTCATAAGAAAATAACTAAAGCTGGCTTCTTTGTAATACGCCAGAAAGTATACCTGTGAAACGCCAGAAAAAATTTAATAGTATATATTTGAAAAGAAAAAAGTCAAAAATAGAAATTTTACCATAGGAACGTTTTATAATCTTGAGGCAGAAAAAGATTTCTTATATAAAATACAAAATTAGGAGTCATAAATGTTTGATGAATTAGATTTTGTTAAAATTAAGAGCTTCTTTGCACTTTTATGGTCATATCTAGTATTCAAATTATATTATTTGTAAAATTATGAAACTACATAAAACAATGATTTAAAATAGAAGATAGATAAGAATGGAAATACAAATGTCTGACAAGTTTATATAAAAGTGCTCTGTCTCCTTGGCAATCTTAGAACTTCCTTTGTGAGTGCAGGGACATTGGCTATTTAACTTCAGGTTATAAACTTGTTTTCCAGAAAAGTGGAACATCATTAGCAAGTCACGTCTGCCATAGGAGAATAGAGATAGCTTCACACTGGGAAACCTATTAATGTAATCCGTCCTATAGCAAGACATGCAGGATGGTGTGTTTACAAATATTGTGTGATGCCTTGTTAGAAGAGAAGAACTTGAGAAGTCTGGCACGAGGAATGGTGAGCCCGTGTCCTGCTATTTTCTGTCCATGGAAAGTTAAATGGCCTCAACTACTTCAGACAGCAGCTCACCACTATATTTCCCACAATATATTTTGATCATAGTCTTTCCCCTTCCACAGACCCCCACCAACTTCATGTTATTTCTCTTTCTTAAATTCCCCAAACCACCACCAACAATAACAAAACAACAGCAAGACACACACTCATGCACATAAACGTAGAGTCTTTCTTGACTTGGCCAACTACTCTTGAACATGAGGTCTGCCCCACAGTATGATTGATAGGCCCAGTGTCATTCCACTGAAGAAAACTGGTTTTTTTTCCCCCGGCATCTATCAGCTACAGATAGCTTCTTGGTTAGGGGATTGAACTATGCTCCCACCTTCCGTTCTCTGTGCTTCTATTTTGTGTCTGCGCTCGCACAGTTCTTATGCGTGCTATCGCAGTCTCTATGAGTTCATATGTGTCTGAACCCTGCTGCATCTGAAAATGCTATTTCCTCACGGCCATCTATTGTGGCTGCTTGCTCTTGCTCTCTCCTCTTCTGCATTGGACCCAGAGCCTTGAGGGAAGGGGTTTGAAAAAGACATCCCGTGTAAGGCTGAGTGATGCCAAGTGTCTTCATGTTCGAACACTGCCCAGTTGTGGGTCTCTGTGTTAACTACCACCTACTGAAAGAAGAGGCTTTCCTGATGAGAAGTGAACAAGTCTCTTATTGATTAGGATAGCAATATGTCATCGCTGTGCTTATTTAACGAAAAAATAACGGGTTTCCCCCAGGGCCTATGACCTATCAAGTCTTAGGTTCTTGGTCTCATCTTCAATGTCAGGTATGGGCTCCATATAACAGTTCCATTTTATGCACAGTTATCTTATAGCCCAACAACAAGCGCTTAGATATTTTTATAACATCTGTGCCAGTCCCGGACCAGTCTTTATTGTAACTCAGTGGTTTCTAGCTGGGTGATACTGATGTTTACTTTCCCCTCTTGATAGCATGTATAGAATCTCCCTAACACTATGAATCCTCGTCAGTAAGAGAGAAGTTTCTAGTTGAGTGCCAGCTCTGTTTCTCCTTGTTTGATGTTTGGTGTCTTAAGTATATGCTAGTAGCTTCCGCAAGAGAGTCTGGATTTATATGGTAACCAGTAGCTTTGGTAATAGCACATGATGTTTTAAACATGCACAGCTCTGCAAGACAGTGCTCTACCATTACCCTTGCTCTCGGTTGCAAGTGGGCACCAAGTGTCTGCCATGGCTTGTAGGAGTCTTTTATCTTGCTAGTTTCCCTCAAAGAACCCCTGAATATTTGAGTATTAGGGAGAGGTAGACCAACAACCTGGCTTTCTGGCATTTAGAGCAATATTTCTGAGTTTTTGAAAGTTCCCGTCGGAGTTATTTTCATTAGTAACTCATTGATACACCATTCGGTGGCATTGCTTCTTTCCCCACCCTACTTCGCTTGCTGCTCTCACTGAGCTTTGCAAACTCATGCACTCAAGTCTTTGTCTCAGAATCTGGACTTTGCAGAATATAAACTAAAATATCTTATGATTTTGCAGTTTCAGCCCTAGATAAATACTCCTGAGCAGAGCTTGTATAAATAGGTAGGCATGCTGGCACTTGCTTGCAATATCAGTATTTCGGAGACAGAGGCAGGAGGACCAGGAGTTTAAGGCAGCCTTGGTTACTTAGTGAATTCAAAGTCAGCACAAGCTATAGGAGAGCTTATCTCAAAAAACCTCCTGCCCCTGAAAAAAAAGAGAATTTACCTTCAACTATAAACAAAGAAACAAATAAATAAATAATATTTGATTTGGTTTATAGGAAAATTTGATGAGAAAATGTTCACGAACAACTTTTAGTGGCAGAAGAATGGCTGTTATTTGGATAATAATGTCCTCTGTAGGCTAAAATATACTGCCTGGTCTGCAGTTGATAGAACTATTTGGGAAGGATTAGGAGGTGTGGCCTTGTTGTTGGAGGCATGTCAGTAGAGGTGGGTTCGAGGTTACGAAAACTCACGCTATTCCTAGGTAGGTCTTTCTGCTCATAGCTGCCAAAATTTGTAAGCTCTCAACTACTGTTCTCATACCTTCTTTACCTGCCTGCTGTTATAACCCTCACCATGATGGTCGTGCACTAACCTTCTGGAACCATGACCCTCAAAATAAAGTTTCCTTGGTTGCTGTGTTTTGTCTCGGCAATAGAAAAGTAACTAAGATAATGTTTGAGGTGACAATGGTTTTAGTTAAATACTGTGCACAAGTAGAAAGTAAGTTATCTACAAACATTAGCCTCAGGTTTAGGGAACATAATATTGAGCAGAGAAGGACCGAGAATCCATACAGAAGTTTTATTAACTTTAGCAACATGTGAAAATATTTATTAGCAAGAATTGGTGAATATTCATATATTTTTAAAGCAAGGGGATGTCAGTAAGGAAGCAAAGAAGGGGTTGGCTATGTTGTATTCCTTGGTGACATGGTGGGTCTCTAGACACTTGATGTAACATCATGATTTATGGTTAATATGTTTATTAATGAAAATGAGAAAAATAACTGACTTGACAGAGACCATACAAATATTTATTAAATCTGTTCTGTGCTGTGAATTGGGCATGATATCATATGCCACAGTGTATTAAGTACTTGATTATCACACCCAACAGCACTACATATTTTATAAGATTTTGGGCTCATGTTTTCATACTGAAACATATGCAAGGTTTATAAAAGTGCCCCTAGTGGGAAACTCTCCAGTGAATATTTCCACTGATGTCATAAGTGTCTTTGAATAGTATCCAACACAGTGACTTATATTGTACAGACCAAGGTAAATACCTAATATATATTTTGTAAGTGATAATATGTCTAGTATGTCCAGATAAGTGATTTTTTTAAAGAATTATTTCTTTTAATGCTTTAGTTGTACATACTCCTGACTTACCTTTGGAAGGTAAACAATGAGATATTACGTGTTAGGAGTGCAGCTAAAGTCCTGCAGAACACAACAACTTACTTAAAGGTATACCTTGACATTGGTTTTCTTTTTGTACTACTTGAAAAAATACAGTATTAGAATAAGTGCCTATGTGAGAATATATGCTTTTAAAATAGTTATATAAAGTACTAAATCATATTCTGTAAAAAGATTGGTCTAAATTTCTAACTAAAAATCATTTTGAAAAATCTTCTGTTCTCTCTATATGATGAAACTGAGCCACTATCCAAAACTGTGTGACTGAAGCTACAAAGGGATTGTGTGGAAACATTAAACAGGGCAGAAGAGAAAGTCTTCATTTGTTATCTTCTGCCAAAATACTCTTGCAAATCACTCAAGAAAAAGGTCATTGCACAAGTGTACTGGCTGGTTTTGTGTCAACTTGACACAATCTAGAGTTATCAGAGAGGAAGGAGTCTCTATTGCGGAAACGCCTCCTGGAGATCCAGCTGTAAGGCTTCTCTCAAATAGTGGTCAATGAGGTAGGACCTACCCATTGTGGGTGCCATCCCTGGACTGGTGGTTCTGGGATCTATAAGAAAGCAAGCTGAGCAAGCCATAGGAAGCAAGAGAGTAAGCAACATCCCTCAGTGGCCTCTGCGTCAGCTCTTGCCTTCAGGTTCCTGATCTGTTTGGGTCACAATCATGACTTCCTTTAGTGATGAACAGCAGTGTAGAAGTTTATGCTGAACACTTGCTTTTTGTTCATGGTGTTTCTTTGCAGCAATAGAAATCTAAACCAAGACAAGCAAGCCAATAAGAAAAAAATAGCTAGCTCAAAAAATGTGTTTTACAATGATAAGATAAAAAGTACACAAAGTAAAGACATGCAGTCCGTACATATACCTAGATAATTCTGTCATTTATGTATATGCAATTAATTTAAAGTCAATTAGCAAGGAGGTAAAACCGATTGGAAATCTTGCATGTGTGATTTTAAGAGTGGTAATGAAACCAGGAGGGGCCAAGAAGAACAGAAAAACCTTGGTGAGGCAGATGAGAATAACTTTGAATTCCAGAACTGTATAGATATCCCTTATTTTTGTCTAAACATAAGGGGAGTTTACTGGGATTTACTAATTTCTATCATGTTTATGAGCTTTCAAAATAATTGTTATTTTGATGTTAGAAAAGAAATATAAAACAGAAGAATTGCTTTGAGGTAGGAGTATCCTTTGTTTGACATGGTGTACTCACGCTATGACAACAAGTTTAGGACAGGGAGAGAGAAATGACTTCGATTGTGTGTCTAAATCAAGGCAGGCGCTACAAGACAATGCCTACATTTCTTTCCTATTTCCAATACAGCTGTGCAAAAATATGAACTTGAAGTGACATACTATTAACAAGGATGCCTTGCGTGCACATAAAGCCTTGTAATTTATGAGGCAGCCCTTATCTATGGGGAAGAATACTACCATTTATCCGATGCAGACAGGCTATGTGTAATATTCAGGATCGTGAACATTTTCAGCATTAACAATGCATTCATGATATATTTAACAAAGCAGTGCTGTTTCCTTCGTGTTTCAGATGAGAAAACAGATGTCAGAGAATGTTGAGTGGTCTGTTGGAAGTCCTACCTGGGAAGTGTGGAAAGTGGGTTTCAAATCTGAACTCGTTACTGGGTAACTTCTCTGTAGACTGCCACTAAAGCTACTAGGTTGCTGGTAAGCCGCCCAACACCTGCAACCTATGATAAGGCTGTGACAGGAGCTCGTAGTCTGAGTTTCTGTGCTTGGCTTCCCAAAGATCAAGACAAGTGATTCACTTTATTCTGTGAATGCCTGCAATAAATGCATTAATAAAATCCACCATTATGAGTCCTGAAAGGAAACTATTGCTTATTTTCAATTTTGCAGATGAGATTCCAGTCTCTTTGGGCAAGATCCATGGCTCATAATAAACTCACTCTAACCAGTTAGAAACACATGCTAGTGGAAACAGACCTCATGGATTTGTCCCAAGAGAGGAAAAAGCAGAGATAACTGGGCAAAACCTATCACTTTGAATACTGAAGAATTTGAGAGAAAATGGAATGCAGTGTTCCACTATAAATAATATTTGAAAACGGATTAGTTGAAATTAAAGCATCGAGCATTGGTATTTCGGCATCTGTGCCCCTTGACAGTAGTGAATACTTGTAGTTCCAAATATTAATTAGAACAAACTTAAGGAAGGACTCACCCTATTGCCCAACCACTGGCCATGTCCTTAGTGCAACTCAAAATCTACTTACTGTACAAAAATGGGGCAAGATATGGCTTGACTATATACTGCCCCACGTAGAGGCATTACACAGGAGCCATGTGTTTAAACACTTGCTCTCCAGCCCATGTCTCTACATTAGGAAGTTTCTGGAATCTTTAAGAGGAGGAGCCTCACCGAAGTAAATGGGTCACAGAAGGTGGGACTTGAGTCCCTTTTAGCCCTACACTACTTCCTGTTTCCTGCCTACTTCCTGTGTATGGGTATATTGTGGTCGACCAGCTTCCACGCTTGCTGCAGAGTTGTTCCAGTCTTAGGTGGAAGGTAGCTCAGGAACTAAAAGCCAGAGTAAATCTCGAGTCCCTCAAGCTGCTTCCAGTAGGACAATTGGTCCCCGCCATAAGTAAAGTAACTAAACAGATGAAAAGAAGTATCTTCTGTCAACAGACTCTTCCAGTAAAATAAGATACTTTGGAGAAAGTCTGTCACAATGTCTACATATTTGCTGATGAATCTGGTCTTTCCAGGTAGCGTGCCTTCGCTTTTATCATTTGGGATTTACCTAGCAAATAGGTTTTTTAGAAATGTCTCCAGATTCTGATTCTAAATCATTCTCTTCCACATTTGCCCAAATTTAACCCTAGGATATACAGGACTGAGGTGAACAGTTCAAATTCCCATAAGTAAGTATCTGAATGCTACCTGCTTTGTCACGTATATGCGGCATCTAGAAAGGAACTGTAGGCATGCTACACGGCTTAGATGTTTGATGAGCCAGCCACGCTCCAATGGTAGAAGACAGTGAGAAATATCCGAACCAGAGAGGCTGAAGGGTGACCTAGAAATCTTAATATTAGCAATCATAGCTGTAGCCGAATTCAAGTTTACAGCAGCAGGGGCGAAATTATAGTACAAATTACCATGGTAGGCCCAGGAAATTATTCTCTGCTGCATGGTTATTAACTGATAGATAAATAAATAACACTCTAGGACTGATTGACAA
The DNA here is from genome assembly GCF_011064425.1 of Rattus rattus. Classification (NCBI taxonomy): domain Eukaryota; kingdom Metazoa; phylum Chordata; class Mammalia; order Rodentia; family Muridae; genus Rattus; species Rattus rattus. Next base: position 194,703,653 of record NC_046155.1, on the reverse strand, counting down.
AATAAGAGTGACCTAAAAGCTAACAGGGGCACCATGCAAATAGTAGCGTGTAATCACTAGGCATTTTAAATCTGTAATGGGGTTTGGCACAGCAGAGAAATCTAATGCTATCTGTGCTGTCTGCTGGAGTCATCACTAAAGCGATTCATTGGAAGTCCTCAATCCCAAGGAACTTGCCACCCAATGCCACATATTCGTATTATTATTATTATTATTATTATTATTATTATTATTATTATTATTATTTTACTTTTGTAAAATTCAACTGCATCAGAGTTGTTTGGAATGATGATATTTTAGGAAGGTGAAAATGGTTTCCTTTCCTTCACAACTTACCATCTCCTCCTCATGGTGATTTCCTGGAATTGATGAAGTTGGGTCCCAGTGACAGATATTTATGTACTCATAGTATCTTTTGCTGTCCCAGTTAGAAGTATAAAGTACTAGTTAGCCCTGAAGGTAATATTTCCCTATGCATGATACTATGTCTTTGTATTTGATACTAACCTCCGGGGACTTTGCTAGCTCCCAGAGCCCTGGGCCTCCAGAGAGCCTTAGAATGCAATGGCACAAGAAACTGGCATAAAAGATGGGACCAGGGTTCACTTTGGGATGTCACACCACAAGGCATCGAAGATAACTTCTTGAAAAAGCACCCAGCTGCTACCCATTTGTACGTCTTAAGTTTATCAGTCTTTGATATCGGAATTATTTTATATCAATTATCTGAGCTCTGGATTTTACCAGTAAATTACTGATTGTGCTTATTAACACACAAGTGTGTTTGGATATTTGGACAATGTTAATAACCTCTGCCCATCCCCCGTCCCCCTGCTGCCTCTGTATTTCAACGCCATAGTCAGAAACACAGAACAGACTTTTATAACATCTGCAGAGGCTCAATTAGGGAGACAGCATATCAAAGATGAGTCCTATGGTGCAGAGATATTCGCCCAATCACTCATTCTCGTGCAGGAGTTGAGGCTTGGGTCTCATGGTCTGCCCCTGCAGAAACAAGAGCAATAGGAAATAAATGCTTCATTAATTTGTCCAAAATAGGGAGGCTTTGAAAGGTCAAAATTACCAGCTGTATCTCTCTAATAAAATATCAATCTTGGATTTAAAACATATCTGAAGGTCAAAGCACGTCATAAAACCATGTTTATTGAGTCTTCCTCAAAGCTACTGACTGCAGATTATCTTCCACAGACTAGCAAACGGCTTCGTTCTCTGCATCAGGGAGATAAGCACATCTGGAAGGCAGGAAGGAATGTGGCTGAGTTAAATGATATGCTCAGCTACAAGGTCACAAGAGAACCAAGGGCCAGAACAAGGAGGTCTGTCCTATGTCCAGGAGTTTGGATAAGGACACGGACTTGAAAAATCCACTTCAGTGCTTTGCAAGGACACATTTTTATATAAAAAAAATTGTTAATGTGTGCATCTGTGTATGTATGTGTGTCTGTGTCTGTGTAATGTATATGTGTGCATGTATATGTATGTCTGTGTGTATGTATTATGTGTGTTTCTGTGTAAGTGTGTCTATGTATGTTTGTATGTGTCTATGTGTATGTGTGTCTGTGTGTGTGTGTCTCTATATGTATTTGTGCCTGTGTCTGTGTATGTGTGTATGTCTGTTTCTATGTGTATGTATGTGTGTGTGCATGTGTATGTGTGTCTGCGTCTATGTGTATGTATATGTGTGTGTGTGTGTGTAATGTATGTATGTCTGTGTCTATGTGTCTATGTGTCTATGGGTCTGTGTGTATATGTGTGTGTGTGTGTGTGTGTGTATTGTGTGTGTGTGTGTATTGTGTGTGTGTGTGTGTGTGTGTTGTACTCTCTGTGAAGATTTATATGACTGTGCATACCCACAGAGGCCCAAATGGGAGGCTGAATTTCCTGCTCTCTCCTCCTTATCTCTTTAAGACAGGGTGGCTCACCGTCTCTGGAGCTAGGCTAGCAAGCTTACAAGCTCCAGCCCTCCTCCTGTATCCACCTCTCAGAGTGCTGGAGTTACAGGCATGTGTATGGCCACAGTGGGCTATTTATTAGGGTTCTGGGATCCAAATTCAGGGTCTCATGGTACAGGCCAGTCTTTTCCCCTGAGCCATCTCTCGAGTCCCATGCCCCTTGATTTCATCCACATTCTGAAGGGTAGACTACTGGAGGGACTTGTGATGCTTCTTAGGTGACTAAGAGCCAGTTTTAATAAGCTATCACATTGGCTTGGCTTTGCATCACTCTCATCATTTGTATCCCTTATCAACAAGTTGTCCTTGCAACAGAATGTTGAAATGCATTTTCTTGGATCATTATAACTCATTAGTGTCAGCTATCCTCTCTCTCCCAGAGAAGGTTCAGTCCGTGATTGAGAAGGACACAATTTACTGCAAGCTCGGGAAGCCCATACTGATGGATAATGCTTCAGAGAACAACTGGGTAGCAAAACTTTGCCCCTGGAGAAAGCTGTATCTGACGTAATGACACTCAGGCAAGGCTGAGCATACTCTTGGTTTTGAAATGTTGGGCTTGATTATCAGTGTTAAAATGAGGATTTAGAGAAGAACAAACTTTAATTCTGATGCTGGGAGTAACTCACTGCACAAGACAAAGCTATCCGAAGACACCTCAAATCTCCCTGCCACTACCGAGGTTCTGAGCCTTCCTTGCTTATTAATTACCCATGCCTATCAAATACTCAATGTCTCCATTCTTCTCTGGTGGTTCCCAGTTACCACCACATTAAACAGCGTCTTCAGGTTTAGAAATCATTTTTCTGTTTCCCTCAAAGTCCTGTTGTCCTACAAAAGAACTGCAGGTCATCAATGATAACATTGCAAGACCTGTTCACAAATCTGGTCTTCTACAAAATAGCAGCAGTTTCACTAGAACATGTGTGGTTAGCACATTCTAGGCGTGAACCAAGAGAGCCTGTGGATCCTGGTCAAGTACAAACTACTTCCAGGGAGGTAACAGAAAGAAAGGCACAGTGTCTAGAATCAAGGTATTTGCCTTTACCGGCAGAATTAATACGGTCTTCCTGTTGCAGTGAGAAATTGTATTCATCTAGATCTCCTGAGAGCAACTGGCAACTTAGATGAAGTAGTTACACACAAAAGATTTCTGCCTCTACCAACTAGTGATCGTGAATGTTCCTCACTCTATCTCTATACCTGGCAGATTGATTCATGAAGCGAGGCATTTTCAGCAGCCATTGTACCTGAGCTTTACTTATGTACGTATGTTTATGTTAAAATGTCACACTGGTCACACGGAATGTTTTTAAAAGGAAGAAAATAAGTACAGTCAAATCCAGAGAATGAGAGGAGAGAGAGAGAGAGACAGACAGACAGACAGACAGACAGACAGACAGATAGACAGACACAGACAGAGACAGACAGACAGAGACAGAGAGGCACAGAGGCAGAGACAAACACAAAGACAGACAGACACACACATACTCACATACATACTTACACATGCATATCTTTGTTCCACCCTTTTCCAGTCTCAGACCCTAAATTAATGTTGCTCTTAGTTTGCTTATTTGTAATTTCATTCTTCTCTCTCTCTCTCTCTCTCTCTCTCTCTCTCTCTCTCTCTCTCTCTCTCTCTCATCCATTTTATCTATTTTCAGCTCACTTTCTTCTTTGTATTCAGTTTAGCACCCCAGCCCCTGAGATGCTGCTGCTCACATTTAAGGTGAGTCTATCCACCCTACTTAACCCAAAGTCGAAACTTACAGACATTCAGAGACCTCATTTTAAATCTTGATTAATGATGTTTTGTTTATACAATAAGAGGAAAAATATCTTCCCTTCTGATACCCGATTGTTCCTGTAACAATTGGCATTACCAAGTTTTGTCTAAAATGTTGTCTTCAAGATTTGATTGATTTTACCTTGAAACAACGGTTGCTATTCAATACTGCTTTCCCTCTACTTCCTGATTGGTTCTTCCTCTCTCCTTTCTCCTTGGTCCTCCTGGGTCCGATTCTCTCTGCTTCATTTTTCCTTCTTTCTATGAATCCCTCTGAATCTGTAGTTGATGGTTGCTTGGCTTTTCCCTGCTTCTCCTTTTCACACCACAGAGCCTTTGTTGAATGCATCTGATAAATGATGAGTAGGACTTTGCTCTGAGAATCCATTACAAGAAACTTGTTTCTCACCAAATGGACCGACATGTCCATTCATTCTATTTCAGCCTGGACGGAGTCTATTTCTTGAATCTTCATAGGATGTGTCCAGTGTGGTCTCCTTCTATGCTGGAGCCTGTCCTGTAGGCCATGATGATCTTGACTGGCATTCAGATTGAGAAGTAAGCACGGAGAAGGTAGCTGAAGGAGCCTACTCACATGGACAGAGAGGTGCTCTAGAGTGGGAGAGAGAGAGAGAGAGAGAGAGAGAAGAGAGAGAGAGGAGAGAGGAGAGAGGAGGAGAGGAGGAAGAAGAAGAAGAGGAGGAGGAAGAGGAGGAGGAGGAGGGAGTTTTCTCATGTATGCATGACATGCTGATTTCTAGGGTCTATTCTGGGACAATTCAGCCTCTCCCACTACAAAACCTTCCACGGGCTTGTCAGTTCTCATTGCAAGCTCCAGATAGACCAAAATTCTTTCAGAGCATACATCGATGGGCTGCTGTGAGGTCCAGGAAATGCTTATTCCTAGCTGTGTGGTGGAGGAGGGGGTCCCCAAGAGTCTGAGGGTTCCACACATGGACATTGAGGGGAATCCATCTGTGTTCTTCCTGGAGTCTCAAGTCACCAGATTATCCCAGCATGTGGCTTTCTCTGTGGCCTGAAAGTGTGGACTAGTTGTTGTAGTAGTTGTTGGTGGTGTTTTGGGTTTTTTTGTTTGTTTGTTTTTGCTACATACATATCATTACTCCTCAGTGAACCTTTTTTCCTTCAAAATTTGATATTATTTCTTTTTCCTTGTTGTTCTTAAAGATTTATGTATTTATTTTATGGTTGTGAGCCACCATGTGGTTGGTGGGAATTGAACTCAGGATCTCTGGAAGAGCAGACAGTGCTCTTAACCACTGAGCCATCTCTCCAGTTTCTTGGTATTAGCTCTTAAAGGTGTTTATCTCCTGGTGAATTCTCTTTGTTTCCCTGAGTTTATAAGGGAGGAGTGGAAACTATCTTCTTACTTCAGTGACATTCCAAAGAAAAGCATCAACGGAGCTATGACAGACTGAGGGCCTCCCTGGAAACCTCAGTATGGGGGTGTAATTCCTGCAATAGCCCAAAGTCATGGCTATTCATGGCACCATCTTACCATCGCACTACACTGGCTTGTGTTGCAGTTAATGGTGAGTTAGCTGTCTGGGACGTGACATGGAATTATGCGCCAACAGTAAAATGTATATTAAACTTATATTTGTTGGAGTTTTAAAGGACTAAAGTTTGAAGGTTCTTAGTGAGAGAAAGTTGTTCACTTATGTATATTTTAGATTTGGGGTTATTTTCATTTAAGTATACTGTGAAATCACAAGACGGTCTATTTAAAGAACAAAATAGGTTACCACCTACAAGTTCTAATTAATTAATGCAAATGACAATCATCTCTTATGCTGTTCAAGTGAAAATCACACAAATAAACAGGAAACAAGATGCAACTCATTTATAAATAAAGGAAGTAAAGCATGATTTCGGATTATAAATATGTATATATAAAGGTATATGCCTATTGACATTCCTAATCAATTTCAAATTCTAGATTTGTTAAGGGAACCTCACTTTTTCCATAAGCATCAATTTAAAGAGAAACATTTTATCCATGTGAATTAAAAGTCAACATAAGGACAGCCCCCTGATCTGTTTTATGGACATTTTAACTGTAAAAATATTTTTCTTGACCAGGTAAAATGAGAACAAGGGAGGGAGGGAGGGAAGAGAGAGAGAGAGAGAGAGAGAGAGAGAGAGAGAGAGAGAGAGAGAGAGAGACCAAATCTTTTACAAATTAAATGATGATCTTTAAGCTCCTTTCCGCTCTGCAATTTTATCATTGTAAGTCTCTTACACAGCTCTGTCTTACCTCAGCTGTAAAATTGCTATAATAATACCTGAGCTTGGAGAATTATGAGTGTTAAAAATTAGGTGTTGTGTGTGGAAGCATAAATTTCATTTGATATGTGATTTATTATTATTAATCAAATCTGAGGAGTTTTTTTTTTTCCAAAGGAAAAGGTCGGCAGCATTAACCTCCATCGTGTACTGTCTCCTGCTGGTGACGTTTGTATGTATCATGGCATCTGCGTGTCTTCCTGTCTTTATGTCTTACCTAATCATGTGAGCTGATTCGTTCAGCTGCTACCGCACACACTGCTTTCCCCCAGGAAAAGCTCCTGGGTTATGATTCTGCAGATCTTGGATTTCTCAGGTGGTCTCCTCCTTTCCCCAAAGCTGACAAAAAAAAAACCCAGAGAGGGAAAACTGCTCATCATTCTTGCCGGGATTTCCTTCACGTTAACGATCCTGTAGGTGTGTGCACTAAGCATGGTCATCTATGCTCATCCCAAATATTGATGCAACACAGCTTCCCATTTCACTCCAGTCTAGCATTTTGACTCCTATCCGAACCTTTAAACCCTCCCCAGCAATGATATGGGAATCAGAAGCGTTCATTTGATGCGGTGGTTTTATTACTTTTAATGAGCCTGCCACAGAGTCTTTTTCTTTGTGGGTTTTATGCAAAGAAAGTGGTACAAAGGTTTCTCCTTTTTTGTCCCAGGAGGGTTCAGAGGTGGTTTACTCGAAGAAGAAGAACCTGTGAGAGAAATCGTCCCTTCCCTTCTCAAAGTCCATTAGAAACAAATCCAAACATTGCGAGTTACTGTTTATTTTTTTCCACCAGGAATACAGACACAGTGCAGTAGCCAAACACTCCAAAATTTACCATCCATTTTCCAGGGAAACATCCTGCTTGGCATCCCTCTTTTTCTGGGTAGATCCACAAATTATGCATCCACTTTGTCATGGTGATGTCCATCCTGAATCCATCACTAGCCTACTGGTACTTTGCTCATCCATCAATTTCGAGGTGTGTTTACACTGTGGTGTGTAATGAGACCAGATAGTTCTCTGCCTTGGTTCCTGATGGCGTGGCAAAGTTGAGAACTCTTCAGAGAACAGCAATGCTTAAGCACTAGGAACCTCTTCGTGTATAAGAAACGTGTCCAATATGCACAGTGATAGTTGTTGGCATTTCTCATTTAGGGAAAACATTGTGATTCCCATATGCAGTTTCCTTTAAAAAAAAAATCAAAAAACAAAACCACAGGAAACCCTATTACTGTGTCACAGAATGAAATATTAGATTTAAGGCTGGAGAGATAGCTCTGAGGTTTAGAGCACTGGCAGCGCTTACAGAAGACCCAGGTTTAGTTCCTAGCATCCACATGGCAGCTCACAACTGTCTATAACTGCAGTTTCAGTGGCTCTGACGCCCTCTTCAGACCTATGTGGGCAGTGCGTGCATCTGCTACATCAACAGTGTGAGCAAAAGCACCCAGACGCAATCCCATTAAACCCTCTATGTTCCTTGACCCGTTTTTTAATGACAGTGTCCGATGAGATAGCTACATTGGCTTCATGAACCCAATGTTACATTTTAAGGAAACTCTTGAGAAGAGAGGAGATGGAAACACAGCTCACTCTGTCAGCAGTTGGATGCAGGTGACCAAGCCTGCTCTTCACTTATGAATACCACTCAACAACCACAAAACCTCTGCTTTGTCTGGAAATTCTGCATACTCTACTTCAACTTCCATATCAATCGAGGGAAAAAATCCTCCACTTAACATTTTACTGGGGTGCTATTTTTTAATTTCATAAAATATTAAAAGGCATTCGAAACTACTCACAATATTTAATTTTTAGGGATTTTTGGGAATGGAGCTATGATTCTCAAAGCTGCCTGTGGGTTCCTTATAGGCTCTCTTTTTATTGCATAGTTTATTTATTTACATTTCCCATGTTATCCCCTTTCTCTCCTCTCCCATCCCCCTCCCACTCCCCCTGTTTCTAGGAAGATGCTCCCACTCCCTCCCACACACTCTTACCTCACCGCCCTAGCATTCCCCTACACTGGGGAAATGAGCCTTCACAGGACAAAGGACCTCTCTTCCTATTGATGTCAGACAAGGCCATCCTCTGCTACATATGCAGCTGGAGCCATGGGTCCCTCCATGTGTACCTTTGGTTGGTGGTTTAGTCCCTGGGAGCTCTGGGGGATCTGGTTGATTGACGCTGTTCTTCCTATGGGATTGCAAACCCCTTCAGCTCCTTCAGTCCTTTCTCTAACTCCTTCATTGGGGTCCCCATCCTCAGTCTGATGGTTAGTTGCAAGCATACTCATTTGTATTGGTAAGGCTCTGGCAAAGCCTCTCTGGAGACATCCATATCAGGCTTCTGTCAGCAAGCATTTCTTGGTATCAGCAATAGTGACTGGGTTTGGTGGCTGCATATGGGATGGATTCCCAGGTAGGGCAGTCTCTGGATGACCTTTCCTTCAGTCCCTGCTCTACTCTTTGTCCCTGTATTTCCTCCCATGGGTATTTTCCCCCCTTCTAAGAAGGACTGAAGCATCCACATTTTGGTCTTCCTTCATATGGTCTATGAATTGTGTCTCTTGGATATTCTGAGCCTTTAACACACATCCTTCTGTACAGAGGTTGAGAAGGTAGCCATCATCAGGTCTGATAATCTTATATATTGAGAATTAAGAATCACATATGGATGGCATTTCTCCCCACAGGAAATCATGAGAAACAAAGATAGAATTAGTGTATTAGCTACTCAAATGTCCCCAAGCAAGTATTAGTCTTAAGGGATGGACAAACGGGCAGGTGCCTGATGCTCATTTGAAGCTCATCTGGGTCCAGCCACATGGTGTGGACAGTAGTGATGGGTGTCATGATAACATATGGGACACTTCCCAGCTTGGGTCATTCAAAATGCATTCTTTCTGTTGGAAGGCTCCTGGGAGTCTTATAGTGCCCCCTCCCCCTTTGCCCTTTCTATTCTAAGCTTTTAAAGTCAACAGAGTATTAAATGGTTATCAGAATTGCTGGTAGATAAGTGAGTCAGTAAGGAAGAGAGAAAATTATGAGACGGGAGAAAAGACAGACCTTGTGGCCATGTTAGTAAGAACAAAGCAGAGAATGAGGTTGCCCACACTTGCTCTAGTGATGCTGCCACTGGCCTCTAGCTCTTGTCCTTCCCAATGGTGGGGAATGCTGATGGTTTATTTCAATCACACTGTACAGATGGAAGAGAGGCTGAAATGAGCTGAGCTCAAGCCTGAACAGCTGACGCTTACTCCACCCTTGCATCTACCTAGAGGTCTCACAGAATTGAGCAAGCTCAGTAAGGGCTATGGAACAACAGGCCCATTCCCGGGTCCCAGTATTCCATCACTGGGCTCCAAGGTCATCGGTGACCTAGAGGGCCAGATAAACACACTTTATGCTTGTTGGAAGATGTGGCTAAGCAGCTGCTCAGAGCACAGAGCTCCGCAGAGTGCCACACCAGGGAATCAGTACTGCCAGACAGATGGCTTTGTGAGCCTTGCTGATAGGTTTGCAAAAGTAAACTGCATCTCAAGTCATTCTGTAGGGATTCTGAGAAGGGCCGGGTAAGGGGGATGTTGGTCCTGAGTATCCTAGTCCTGAAAGAAGTTACAAGTGCTAGACAGTTGGCCCACAATTTGAAGGAATATCTTCACATATATTTTTCCATTGGTTTGGGCCTTAGATTTTCCATTGCTATGAAGAGACACAATGACCAAGGCAACTCTTACAAAGGACAACGTTTAACTGGGACTGGCTTACAGGTTCAGAGGTTCAGTCCATTATCATCATGGTGGGAAGCATGGCAGTGTGCACGCAGACATGGTACACAGGAGGAGCTGGGAGTTCTACATTTTGTTCTGAAGACAAACAGAAGACTGCCTTCTAGGACGGGGTTAAACTCCATTCTCACAGGGACATACTTTCTCCAAAAGGCTATACCTCCTAATAGTGACACTCAGTGGCCCAAACAAATAAAAACTCTCATGGTTTATAACTTAAAGGAAATATGCCAAACTTATATCAGCTGCTAAGAGACCTTAGATAAATACAGATATTCAAAGCTACTTGCTTGTTCTCAGCAGCATTAATGCCACAACAATACCTATGAGTCTTAAACTAGCCATAAGTGAGCTCATATAATCTGGACTGAGAAGGGTCAGGTCAGTCCAAAAAACATGGTATTGAAAAATCTAATTTGATGTGTAGCTTCAAATGAATGCTAAAAAGCCTCAATAATAGCCCTCTCACATAGAAAGACAGACAAAGAGAAAAATATAGTAAGGTAACACAGAGAGAGAGAGAGAGAGAGAGAGAGAGAGAGAGAGAGAGAGAGAGAGAGAGAGAGACAGAGAGAGACAGAGAGAGACAGAGAGAGAGAGAGACAGAGAGAGACAGAGAGAGACAGAGAGAGACAGAGACAGAGACAGAGACAGAGAGAAAGACAGAGACAGAGATGGAGGGAGGGAGGGGGGAGGGGGAAGGGAGAGGGAAAGGTAGGAGAGGGAGATTTGTCAGGAGTGTCTAAAGCAAGCTAACATAGTAAAGAAACCAATATATTGACTCTCATGATGAGAAGCCAAGGCCCTTTCTGTAACATCCTGTCAGGGACTGGGGACTGCCTGCATCATAGGCATAGCCTTAAACAGATACTTAAATTTCAATGGAATCAGGTGATGTATTAGAAAGCTCTTGAGTCAGAATATCCTAACTAAACTATCAAATTGCTGATTATAAGAAATAACAATGCTAAAATCATATCATTTAATCTACATGGATAAATATTTAAATTATATGCAATAGTCTAAGAACATTAAAATACAGACAAAAGTGGATAAGATGAATTACCTAAGTATATGTTACCTACAATAAACTCATTTGAAACATAAAAGCATAGATATATTGTAAATGAACAGAAAGGATGCCCGGCATAGACATTAATGAAAAGAAAGGTTAGGGGTAACATTAATTTCAGATAAAGTCGATTGCACAGCAAAAATTCCCAGAGATACAATCATTTAATGATAATAGCTATTTAACACAACTGTGTAACATTCCTCCATTGGCAGACAGCTGACTGCACATATGATAATACAGGAAGCAAAAGAGACAGAGTCTAATGGAGAAATTGATAAGGTCACAATTATGGCGTATAGACACAATTCTACTCATTTCTCTACAGAAGTAGAAGGGAGAAAATCAACAAGAATATAGAACATACGGATGAACCTCGTCAAGCAGAGGTTCTAGCTGGGTTTTACAGAATATGTCACCAGACAGCAGGAGAATATAGATTTTTACCAAGTGTACTTTGAACAGCCATAAAGATAAATTTCATCCATGAAGGAAGAGAGGATGGGGGTTGAGAAGACATCTTAACAGGTGAAATTAAATCATAAAAGTAGACTGCCTCCTCTATGAAAGTAAAGTGGGTCTATAACAAGGGAAGCAAGGAATGTCTCCAAGTCTTTGCAAACTGACAAAACCTTTGCCACATAATTCACAAGTCAAGTAAGAAGTAGGGAAGCCAGAAAATGCACTGTGCTGAAACAGTTGCATTAAATTCTTAATGATGGAGCTAAAGAAATGTTAATGAAATAAAAGCACAAAACCAATAGGGGAATCAGTGAAGATTGACTCTTTAGCAAGATCTGCAAGATAGGGAAATTCCAGCAATACTGGCAAATTATGAACTAGAGAAAAGAAAAATTGCTTAGACTGGGAATATATAAAAGGATAATTCTATACTCTGTAGGGACTAAAGTAATTATGAGAATAATGGTAAATCTCAACACACCAAGTTGTTGACCACAACACGTTTAGGTTAAACAGATCAATCGCTTTGAAAGCCACTAGCTTCTAAAACTCATCTAAGTTAGAGAATTACCCTTGCTGTCTTATACTGACTAAGGTAATTTAATTCATAACAAAAATATTAAGTAGCACAGTCCCAGATACATGTGGCTAATTCTACCAAATATCTAATAAATAAATAATATCCATCTCATTTAGACAAATGGGATATTTAATAACTCATTGAATGAAGATGTTAGTCTACTATCCAGCAGTCAGATGCATTACAATAGAAAAAAGAGAGGCCCGAGGCGTGCTCATCAGTACTCTGTATTATTTTTGAGACTACATTTTTTGTTCATTGAACATGACAATTCAGCTAGGTGAGCTGGGCAGCAAGGTCTTAGGACCCTAGGATTTATCTTTCTCTAATAACACCCACCACCACCACCACCACCACCACCACCATGCACTGGGATTGGGGTATGAGCTACATGAATCCACATTTTATGTTGGTACTAGGGATTTGAACTCAAGTCCTCATGCTTATGTCAAGTACTTTATTGACTGAACCTTCATTCTTTCCCTTTACTAGGATTGTGTGTGTGTCTGTCTGTGTGTCTGTGTGTGTGTCTCTGTGTTTATCTGTGTGTCAGTATATGTGTCTATGTGTGTGTCTGTGTATCTGTATGTCTGTGTGTCTGTGTGTCTATGGGTGTCTGTGTATCTGTCTGCCTCTGTGTGTATGTGTATCTGTGTGTCTGAGTCTGTGTGTGTCTCTGTGTCTGTGTATCTGTATGTCTGTCTGTGTGTATGTGTCTGTGTATGTATCTGTGAGTCTATGTGTATGTCTCTGTGTGTGTGTGTCTGTGTGTCTGTATGTCTGTGTATCTGAGTGTGTGTCTGTGTGTCTGTTTGTCTGTGTATCTGTGTGTGTGCACACGCATATGCAATAAAATTGATTGTGAAATTTGTAGGTAAAGGAAGAAGCTAGAGTGGCTAATATGATACTTAAAACGGTTAAGTTGTAAGGAATAATTTCATTCTTCCAACTTTTAGTAACAGTTTTATAAAGCAGAATAGTTCACTGGAGAAGGCATAACTGCACAGATCAATGGGACAGATGGGTAGTTTTGATGGAAATACACCCCAATATGACCAATTAAATTTTGAAAAGTATATAAAGGTTATTTAGTAAAAAAAATGATAGTAGCTTTCATAAACTAAATTGGAAAATTAGACACCAAAACTTAAATACAAAACAGTAAATCTTCATTTATATCCATAGCGCAAGTAAGAACTAATATGTATTAGCCAAATATAGAGTCTAACACTATAAAATATGTACAATTAAGACAAGAAATTATCTGTGATATAGAGGCAAACAAGGAATTTGTAACAGGAAACGAAAACTTCACAAACCATAATAAAATTGGCACAATGGACTTCATTGAAATTGAACGGTTCTGCTGGGCTCAGAGCAACAGGGGAGGAAATTTCAAAGTCTGCTTACTGTGAGAAGATGGCGTCAAATCACATGTCCAATAAAGTCCTTGATATGTGTGTATATGTATTATGTATGTATGTATGTATATATATATATATATATATATATATATAACATAATTAAATATTGCTCCAAATGGTGTAGGCCTGAAATCTCAGTTGTTTGAGAGGCTAAGGCAGTGGCTTATGTTCAAGACCATATTGAACAATTTAGTGAGACCCTGGTCTGACAATAAGAAAAATTACACAGAGGATAGAAAGATGTATCAGTGATTAAGAGCAGATACAGTTCTTATAGAGGGCCAAGTTCAGTTCCCAGCATCCCCATCAGACAACCGTCAACTACCTGTAACTCCAGCTCTGGTAGATCTAATGCACACTTCTGGCTTATCTCAGGTGCCTGCATTCATGTACACACACACACACAGACACACACACACAGAGACACACAGACACACACACACACACACCACCACACACATACACACACACAGACACTCACACAGACACACACACACACACTACACACACACACGCACATACACACACACATAGACACAGAGAGAGAGAGAGAGAGAGAGAGAGAGAGAGAGAGAGAAGAAACGCACATACAGATACACACAGACTAAAAATATATGTTTTTTTAAATGGGAAAATATAAGTAAGTGAAAAAGAGGGTCCGAGATTGAAATCAGCACCTTCCTAGCTCAGATGAGGCTCTGGGTTTTGTCCTCGGCAATGAAAAACAAAAACAAGTAGACAAGCAAATTGAGTAAGAACCCAACTAAAAAATGGTCAAAATATTTGAATGTGATACAGCAAACATCATGAAATTTAATTACACTCCTATGACAAGGTCTTAAAATGAAAGTGGAAATCTGGGACATGACTGGGGTGAGGTATAAACTCACATACCCACACAAGGAGCACAAATGGGAAGTTTCTCATAAAATTAAATTTATGCTTACTCAGCAATTCCATTCTGGGTTGTTTACACTAAAGATTGAAAATAATGAATGTTTATAGCAGCCTCATCCATAACTGTCTGAAAATGAAGGAACGGAATTTTTCAGTGGATGAATATACACACTGTGGCACATGGCTGCTGATGAAAACCATAGGACTCCTGAGGAGGCAGTCCAGTTGTTAAAGTGTTGGCACAGCATGCATGAGGATTTGAGTTCAGATCCCTAGAACATGCCAACAATCTTGGTGTGGTTCTGTGCTTCTCTAACCCCAGCAGTTAGAGAGAGGGACATGAAGATCCTCAAGGCTTGCTGGCTTGCCAAATCTGTGACCTCTGAGTTCAGTGAGAGACTTTGTCTCAAATATCATCATCATCATCATCATCATCATCATCATCATCATCATCATCATCATCATCAACAACAACAACAACAACAACAACAACAACATCAACATCAACATTAACAAAAATGTGGAGAAGTGACTAAAGAAGATACCTATGTCAATTCCTCACCTTGACATGCATGCAAGTACACATACATGTGTACTTAAACACAGAAGCACGCCCACCCTCAAGAGCACACAGACACACACACACACACACACACACACACACACACACACACACACACACACACACTCCTGACACTAGAAACATCTTGAATTCATATCAAAGTCATCTTTGACAATAGAGAAGGCCAAGCAGCCAATGCTGAGCGTTTCCAGCATTTGACAGATTTAGGAAGATGAACTCCAGGAATGGGGATGACATCACTTGCGATGGTTTAGGGACTCCGGAGAAAATGTGATGACACAGGCTACAAAGACACACACACACAGTGGGGATTTTGAAGGTCATAAACCAGTTTTGTTTCCATATTGTGGTGCTTATTTGAACCTATATCACCATTAAAAATCTATAGGCCTACAGCAGCAAAAACGTTTTACTGCTATTCAGTTTTTGAAGGGAAACAGAGACTAAAAGCTACACACTGTGTAAGAACATATATTTTAAAATGAAAGATGGGCATTATCCTAAGGTCTAATGATGCTTGAAAACTCAACAACAATAACAACAACAACAACAAGTCCTTGTTGAAAACTCGGCGACACAGAGGACTCTGATGAACAAAAGCGGTTGAACTGTGATCCTTGTCCTTTGTACTTACCTGAGCTTGATGACATTTCTGGTACTTGAGGACAGGAGGACAGGGTTGCTGAGTTGTAAATATGACAGGGTAGGAGCTTAAGGCAAAGGTCTGCCCTGATGAACTCAGCGGCTCCTCTGCAGAACATGGCTGACCACAGGGGAAACAAGAGGTTCTGGGCTTCACACAGGTAGATCAGTAGACTCCAAAGACTTGGCCTGCACAGTTTACAGTTAGGACATAATCTATGGACAGCACTGCTCTTCTCTGGCTCTCTG
This sequence comes from Rattus rattus, assembly GCF_011064425.1. Classification (NCBI taxonomy): domain Eukaryota; kingdom Metazoa; phylum Chordata; class Mammalia; order Rodentia; family Muridae; genus Rattus; species Rattus rattus. The sequence continues at coordinate 194,687,888 of NC_046155.1, read as the reverse complement.
CAGATCAGGGTCTGGAGTTAAGGGGTCCAAGGACACGCCCAGAGCCCCTATGTAGGATGTGTGCATTTAAAAACAGCTCACAAATGACAGGAAGTCTAGCCCATATTATTCATCAAAGCGAGAAAAATACTTCCAAATACATAGGTGGTGTGGACAGCCATATCCAGAGAGTTTAATAAAGGAGACAGATCTTTATACAAAATACATAACTCGGAGGCACACTTTTATTTATAAAATATATACTGTGTAACCATTAAAGCAAATGAGACAGCCCTTTGTGCAGTGCCGCAGAGATTAATGCTGCCTAGAGAATAGGTCTGAAAACTCATTCCTCTTAAAAACGATTTCACGCGACTCTATCCACAGATGTTTGTACTCTCCTCTATAGGTCGTGCAGAAGCTCGTGTGGGTAGGAGGAGAAAGAACAGCTAATAAGATGATCTCAGAGGTGGGCTTCCTCAGAGAAGGAAATAAATTGTGGGAAGGAGATCTTCTGTGCCTTATAATTTAAGAAATTACTCTCTCATCCTAAATTTGAATAGCACACTTATAATTTCTTTGAAATGAGAGAGAAGACAAATGGATGCCCAGCAGATGATAGCGTTGCCCCTCTTAGTTTGGTGAAATGAGCTGGAAACTTTATCTTCTGATATCTTCTGTGATTTTTCTACATTGCCAACATTTCTGTAGTGAGTATAACGCTTCAGGAAACTAAAGCATTGTTTAAATCACCATCCGATAGAACAAACCCACACTACGCTATATCCCTCCTTCCTAAAACACCTCCGCTGTAGTTAAGGACTGCATGCGCCTTCCTAGTTCCACCCTGTAGATATCCTCCTCCTAAACTCTTCACTTGCTAAAGAGGCAAGCCCTCATCTCCTCAAACACCGGAAGAATTTATAAAAATGGTGGAGGGTAGACTAAAAATCATGAATCAAGTAGAAAGTGTTCTCCAACATTCCAAAGTCAGTTCACCCGCTCTGTCCCCACCACGCTATAATACAGGAGCCATTTCATCCCTCCTTCCCAACCCTGTGGCTGATTCATGGCTACTGATCATTCATTTCGATAATTGATCACCTCACAAAGAGCGCTGTATCTGGTTGTGTACTGACCATCTGTCTCAGTGTTTGAAATTGTAAACATTTGTTTGTTAAATAGAGGGGAGGCACGGGTGAACTCACTATAGTACATGCATAGAATCCAGAGGACAGCTTGCTGGAGTCGGTTCTCTTTGTCTACCATGTAGGTGTTAAGAATAGAACTTGAGTTGTCAGGCTTGGAGGCAAAAGCTTTCTCACGGAGCCATTGCACATCTCCCGGCTTCAGTATGTTAAAGGTCCGCATATCTACCCACCCTCCATTCTAACTGCATACATGGCTAAGGTCTTAACTGGGACTGTGCCGATGCACCTTTTTATCTCAGGAACCCAGGCAGAGGGACATGTTTCTCTTCGTTCCTGCATTGCAGAGACAGCACAGAGGGAACACGATGGCTCTCAGAGCTGGTGAAAGATACTCATTGTCAGAAGTCACGGGAGCTCTCTTCCTCTGTGTATCAAAGAAGGTAAAACTACCACAAGCCACAAACAAAAGGTAGAACATTAAATACAACCATTTCTTTAGGAGAAAGACCAAAGAACTATCTTTGTGAACTGAACTAATCTGGTCAAGATCATATGACAAGGGACTGGAGAAATAGCTCTGCACTTGCAGGTATCGGCTGCTGCTCTTGGAGAGGACCCAGGTTAGTTCTCAGCATCCACACAGTAGGTCACAACTCCAGAGGATCAGGTGCCTCCTTCTGACCTCTGGACATTGCACAGATGTGACACGTATACATACATGCATCCAAGTCGATCATAAGCCAGAAATCAAAGCAAATAAATCTTTAAAAAATATCACACGACAAACCATTGTGACCCTAGTAAAGTCCCAGGGAAGCTAGCTTAGCACATGTGTTTAGCATATCGCAGATTGGTTTCTCATTACATTAAAAATGTTCACACTTTATCTATTGTCCCCAAATTGTTTCTTTAGAGAGGAATGTGACAATGTTTCACCATTCTATAGAGAAAAGTTATTAAGCCAATTGACCATCTTCAGATAATAGCAATCAATCTTAAGCCAATCTAGAAAATATTAGGAAGAGTCTTTGCTAGCTGATCAGAAGTACTGTCATTATTAAAGCGTTGCAAATATTTGTATCGTTCCCATTCATCGGCCAAGCGATGTACTTTTCCCAAGCGTATTCCGAATGTCCTGTAAGAACTATAAGACAGAGCAGAAGCATTTGAGATGGACACTTTGTCTGTTTGCCACACGATTCTAACATTTAAATGCCAGAAGTAAAGGCTAGCCCTAGTTCTCTGTAAATGAGCAGAAGTTGGTTTCTGGGTTGCCTTTGCCTGGGGCTTGTGGCTTAAGCAGAGCTCTCTGAATTTTAACACTGGAACTCAGCCAGAAGCTTAACATTCTGAACAAATATTTATGAAAATGTATGTGCCCGTGGAAGTCAAGGAATTATGACTTGAGAGTTAATTCTACCTTCCTATAAAATATTGATAAGGCGTTATACATTCCTCTTCTGCCTGTCTATTCTAGAGAGACCTCACCAACTTACAAACCATGTTACTGTACACCTTCTTGTGGTCACCTCGATTCTCTCTGGAGAGAAGGCCTTTGGTTCAGATGTGAGGGCACTGTTATATAATCCCTAAGGATTTATCAAAGTTTGGAGAGCTCTATTTCTCCCAGATACAAAGGAGCTGGGACTGGAGAGACAGTTCAGTCAGTAAAGTGCTCGCCAAACCAGTATGATGACCAAAGTCGAATTCCCAGCACCAATATAGAAAGCGAGACATGGCAGCATGGACGTGTAATTCTGTATGTAGGGAGGGAGAGATAGAGGATTCCCTCAGGTTTAAGGAAAATGTCCAGCATCTATGTCTGTTTTCTCTATGCTTGTGCATACATGACCATGAGCATCAGCGTACACATGTATACACACACAAAAACGTACACAGGCATCACACACACACGCACATGCACATGCAATGGATGAGCTTCCTACACATAAACATCACAGTAACCAATTTCCCAAGAGCTATTTTGGTTGACACTGTTGTGAGGAGTCACGCATTTTAGTTTGAATTAGACAACTCCTAAAATGTTCCAGAGTCCAGTCTTGAAATCAATCATTGCACAATAGACCCTATTATTTGGGAATAATTTTTCTTTAAAAAAAGAACATCCACTGAATTAAAAAAAGAAATAATGGGAAATAATGTGTATCTAATTATTAATGTACTATAGAAATTAGCTTTTATATTGCAATTTATATTGCAATTACCTTCTTTGTGTTATAAGCAGAACAATGCCAATGAAAAACTTCTTTATTAATGCCTAATAGCATGGCAATTTAAAATATTCAAGCTTCTTTAATAAGGTAGTATATGAAATGTTACTTAATTTGACAAGATTAATTATACAATTAATTTAAGACTGCTCTCAATTAAATTAGTAAAATTTCTTAAGCTTGCTGCTTTTGAAAAGAGTTCTGGAGTCTAGCATGAAGTAAGATACCTATTAAATATGATATTAATTAGGCTGAGGTAGAATAATGCATGTTTGCTTAGGATAAAGGGCATTGTCAGTGAGTTAGTAACGAGCATTGTCTTATTACTTTAATGGTAACAATGCCTTGGCTCTCTCAACAATACGGAAGTTTCCATATCAATACCGAGCCACACAATGGCTTGGGAAGGAGAATGCTCAGAAGTACTCAAGGCAAAAGATGTGAACAAAAGCCCTGTACTTGCAGACCTGACCACATGTATTTGGGGGTTTCAGTTCAGGTAAAGGTAAGGCCAATGTGCCCCAACTGTCCAATTATCTCTCCAGATACCATGCTGAATTGACCATGGCCCCTGGTCTACACCTCAGGGTTTTAGGTCCATAGGTATAAACTCATCAAACCTCCAATAGATGCTTAAACCCAAGTCTACCGAGGATGCTGATTAAAATCTATAATTTACTGATTGCAATCACAGAGTCCTCAACTGCTCATCAATAAAGGACCGATCTGACCAACCATTGTGAGAATCAGAACTTGTGATTTCCTAGGTACACACTGAGAGTTTTTATGGCAACAGATTACCTGAAAGTAACTTCAGTGACCACAATGTCTTTGCCAGCATCAAGCACAACTCAGTCAGGCTAGGGCAGAGCCCAAATCATTTCTATCCCAGCCCGAATCATGTTGCTCTTTGCTTTTTCTCATTCTAGACCTTACTCCCTACCTGCAGGCGATGTGATGTGGCAAGCAGAGGAAGTCCTGAGTGGATGTGTATTATTGATAAGAACATGCACATATGAAGGACCCTAGTGCTTCAGACCCATGGGGATGCAAAGCTTCCCCCAGGTCAGACTTGGAGGAATGGCAAACCCTTCCTCTGGTCCAAGTATGGATGTTGTGAATGACTGACTGACTGACCATTATCACGAACCAGTGTGTGCTGGAACTGTCAGTCTCTCTTCTCTTGGATGCCTACAACCTGAACTGTTTCCCTCCTACTGAAATTAGCTAAACCCCTCGTTCTCATCCAACTTTATCCAATAAATCCATTCCGAGGTCTCAAACAAACACACTGAGTTTCTGGGCTACTGCTGGAGTATCCCAATCAAAGAGCACTTCCCACCTGATCCCAGCTTTCCTGTGCTGGTGTCTGGAGTTTCTTTATGACCTTGTCACCACATTCAGGCTACATCCCTAAAGGCATAGGGATCTCAGCACCATGGGGCTGAAGGACCAGGGCCCAGGTGTTAGGACAGAAGGGGGTGTGTTGGTTTGCTTGTCTACATTGAGAAATCAGAAAAGGGAAGAGCGGTTAAGAAAACTCTGGGCTAGGGATCTTTCTAACGGTTTCATCAAATTCTGCATGTATTGTACGGCACACATTGAGTTCCTTTATCAAGCTTCTTTCGCACATCTAGGGAAGCCCAAAGTTCCGCCATTTTGAATTTAATAATATATCAAGGTTCAGTTTGAGTGTGGAGAAGACACTGGATTCTCACTAGCTTCGTACAAGAGGGTACTCTTCAGAGTGATAAAAAGCTCATTCTGGAATCAAGGTTATATGCAGGTGGCAGACTAAGCTCATCCCCTAGATTTATTGAATTTTAGCTCTTCCTTGGCTATTGTTAAGAGAGCTGCTATCCACGCCAAGGACAGAGACTAACACCCAGGGCATTGGCTCACTGGAAAGGGTGTACCGCATGAGACAGAGAAAGAGAATAGCACAGAGCATAACTTCTTGTCAGAGATCTAATGCTATGCTAAATGTATCGGCCTTGGAATGCAGTCTGCTCTCAATCTGTGATCAATATTTCAGGAGAAAGCATCTACAAACACATTGTCTTTTCTAATTTCATAATTTTAAGATGAGAAAAACGGCTGCCCGTGGAGCTCACAGAATAGAGGTGTAAGTGGAACTGGTGCCCAAGTTTTTTGTCACATGGTCCCATACATTTTATGTCATAGGCTAGCATTAGCCGCGTGCCATGTAAATAATAAGTAGGATAACACCCCCTCTCCAGTTGCAAAAACTGCTAGAAAATGTTGTTTTTGCTAACATTATGCTTGCTGAAAGAGTAGTTGTCCCAAAATGATGGTCACTGCGGAAAGAGATTAAAGTCCCTGGGTGTCACTGTGTATTCTTTTCCTAGGATTGACCACTTTGCTGCTGATGCCACCATTAAATGGGGCCAGGTTTCCTTCAAGAAAAGAAATGGATCTAAAATGTTTTCTTCCCTTAAATAAAATTCTTAACATGGAGTAGAAGGAGCATCTCATTAGTATTTGCAGTCTACATACGTTTAACTCTTCTGCCCAGCCACTTCACGGGTGTTTAAAAGCAAGCTGATTAAAATGCACCACACACACGTTAAATTTCCATCCTACGAGGAGGCCTCTCTGTCTCTACCTGAGCTGCATGCTGAAGTAAATATAATACAATCAGCCTCAGTTAGAACTCAGAGTGAAATAAATGGAGATGTATTATCTCTCTGTTATCCATCTGTCATCTATCTGTCTTATTATCTGAATCTAACATCTATCATCTATTACCTACCACCTTTCTATCATCTATCTACCTTGTATTTATCCATTTATCCGTCTGTCTCCTGTATGTCTATCTATATATTTATCTATCATCTATCTATCTATCTATCTATCATATAACTTTACTCTGAAATAGAAGCCTATATACACACATTGAATATTAATGTTGGGAACCTCAATATTTAGGAAATATCATCTTACTCCACCACCAAAACTACTTCTTAGAGTCAGTCTAAAAGATACACTACTTATACATGTGAAAGAAAGAAACTAATTCGAGTGAGTGCCCCTCAGCAGGGTACTGACATGAAATTATTCTGGGCAAACACAATATTGATGAGGGAAAATCTCTACATGCTTAGGACACGATCTTTCTTTCAGATAGTCTGTTACATAAGAAAAAAAGGAAGAAAAGCATCAGATGGTGTTTGGGGTTAAGGTAGTAAAACACACACATCTCAAAGTTGAGCCAACTAGTATTGGAGAGGGACCTAAAACACTGTACAGCACATGGGTGACAAGCTAGGCCTGATGGCATAGGACTGTGATCCCTAATCCCAACTCTCGGTGAGGATGAGATGAGATTGGAAAATCCCAGTTCATGCCACCCCAGACTACAAAGTGAGTTCAAGGACAAACTGAGCACTGAGACTCTTCTTCTCTTCTCTTCTCTTCTCTTCTCTTCTCTTCTCTTCTCTTCTCTTCTCTTCTCTTCTCTTCTCTTCTCTTCTCTTCTCTCCTCCTCCTCCTCCTCCTCCTCCTCTTCTTCTTCTTCTTCTTCTTCTTCTTCTACTTCTTCTCCTTCTTCTTCCTCTCTCGCTCTCTCTCTCTCTCTCTCTCTCTCTCTCTCTCTCTCTCTCAACTGAAAAGGAAGAATTATAGCACAAAATGTAAGAGGCTTGTACGGAACTGAGGTTCATCAAAAAAAAAAGCCACATAATTCTTTCGGATGTAAAATGCTAACTAAAATATAATGACCATAGGCAAAACCACATGAATTTAAAGGCATGATCAGACAAGTTGTGACTAAGGAATATACCCACCCATGCAATCACCTCTGTAAATAACATAACCTATGGCCATCAGCTGTTTTCTCTTGCTCCCTTCAGTCCTGCCCTATACCTTTGCTCCTCTAGGTCCCCAGTCTCCTCGTTTGCTTCTCCACTACTCATTATATTGCATTTTCTTTGCATATCATCGTAATCCTACCACACACATTTATGTTGGCCTACTTTCCCTCAGCATAACTGCTTTGAGATTCATGCCTATCTTTGCATGGGTTAATAGTTTATTTCCTTTTATTGAGGAGCAGTCTTTTACTGTCTAGCTACAACTTCCCATTCATCCAATCATCGACTGATCCTTAAGTCTCCCGCATCTCACTACTCCTATATATTGACTATTTCAAATGATGCAGCCAAGATTATCAGTGTATACATATTGTTTATACACATTGTTTACACACCTCCCTTCATTTCTCTGGTATAAATATGAAGGAGTAGACTCTATGGGTCATATAATGGGTCTATAATCAATGTTTTTAAAACTTGAGAAGTTTAAGAAAGTACTTTTGTTGCTTTAACTGTGTGACCATTGCGCATGTGGGCTTCCCTTCCGTCCTGCCAACATTGGGAAGGCTAGTTGGCTGAGCTTCAGCTACTGAGATAGGCATTTATAGAGAATCGCATTATGCCTCTGCTTTACATTTCCCTATGCCTGATGATGATCGTTCTACATGCCTATTCAATGTATTGTTCTCTTTGGTGAACCGTCCATTTCACTTGTTTCTCTAGCCTTTAATTGGGTTTAATGGGGGCTGGAAGGGTGGTTCTGAAATTGAAAGAGATTAAAAGGACTCAGGTTCTGTTCCCAGCATTGGCGCGGAGGCTCACAGCCATCTTTAACTCCATTTCCAGGATGCTTTCTTCTGGCCTCTACGGGTACTGCATGCATGTGGCGCTCACTTACACATATAGGCAAACACATGCATACAGAATAAAAATAAATAAAACTGTTTTCTCAACAAAGAACTATTTCTTATTCTTGATACCACACTTTCATTAGATTTATGACACACTCTTGCTTTCCTCAGTACTCCTATATTACGTTTTGCCAATTATTAGGAATTCTATGTAATATTATTATCATTTCTTTTAAACAGTAAAGGACCCTTAAGAGATAAGATATTTTAACTTTTATAATTTATTATATATGATTATATGTATATCATTTAAAATTGTATAGTTACCATTTCCAGCTTTCTTTGTTCTTTTCTGTATGTTCTTATTTTTTCCAACATTCATTTTCCTTCTGCTTGATGTATTCACACCTAATCTATCAACATTGCTTAGACAAATAATTTTATAACTTTTGTGTTGGTCTCCATTAATAGCTCTCCTTGGCTAAATGTGGCCCAGAGGGGGGTCACAAGTTCATATGCCTGGTGGATGTCTTTGGAAGGTTTCTTGGAGAGCATTTGATTGTAAATAAACTCAAAATACAATTGATTAAAACAAAACTTTATTTCTGTTACCTGGTGGATGTCTTTGAACATTTGAAAATTAACTCAAAATTCAATTGATTAAAACAAAACCTCTATTTCTCTTGGGTTTTTGAAGAATACATTAGCTGGATATAAAATTCTGGGCTGGCAGGTTCATCTCCACCCCATTGTTCCTGTTCAAAAGCCATGTTTCCTGTGAGAAATGCGCTTTCATGCTTTTTCTGATCCCTTACTTATGTCTCTTCCCTTGCTACTTCCTATGACGTGGTTTTGTGCAGTTTGGTTATACCAAGTTTTGATGTAGATTTCTTTTTAGTCTCTGTCCTTGTGGTTTATTCTGCTTCCCAGATCTACACATTCATAATTTTTTATCAGCTTAAAAATATATTTATTTGGTGTTTCCTCAACTACTTTTTTCTGAAACCCCACTACCACCACCACCTCCTTGGAGAACGTAGTTGTATGTGTCTTTGTCTCCTGGCAGCACACTCTCCAGAGTGTGCTGAGGCGCTTTGTGTCTGTTCAAGTGTCTGTTACGGATTTGTGTGCTTGTTCTGTTTTGTATGGCTTCTGATGTCATGTCTACACCATCACAAATCTCTCTTACAAATTCAGATTTGTCATTTACCCTACTCTGTAGTTTAAATATTAAACCCTGCCCTAGATGCTCAGTCTGGATCTTCTTTTTTTTTTTTTTTTTTTGGTTCTTTTTTTTTGGAGCTGGGGACCCGAACCCAGGGCCTTAAGCTTCCTAGGTAAGCGCTCTACCACTGAGCTAAATCCCCAGCCCCAGTCTGGATCTTCTTAAAAAGTATATTTTCATATCTTCCATTAACTTCTTCAACCTGCTGTAGAACACAATTAAAAAACCTTAAAAGGTCTTGGCTGCTAATTTTAATATGCTTGTCACATCAGTTATAATTGCATTTTCCCCCTCTGAAAAATTTTTACTCTTTCTCCTCTTCCTTTGAAAGCCTTGAAGCTTTTTGTTAGACACCAGAGATTTGGGTGTTTTGTGTTTCTGTGTGCCTCGTGGTTTGGCATCATCACCAATAGTCGAGTTTTACTCTGGGGTGTAGTTAAATTTCTTGTCAACAGTCTTATGATGTTGGATCTTGCTTTTAAGACCACAACATGGCTATAAAGTGTTTAGTTGTAAACTAAACACTTAATAGGCATGCTATGTTCACCTAAGATTCAAGGAAAGACCTTTCTGCAAACTGGACTGCTCTGGGAATTATGGAGCCTTGTAGGCTGGACGAGAGCCATCCCTCTGTGTGCACTGATTGCAGTTACTTCTAATGGAAAGAAGTGCTCCCTAGACCTTGCCGAGTGCTCTGACTCTTGCGTGAATGAGCTCTCTGCATTTGCAGGAGGAGCCATGGGTATCCAGAGCCCCTGTGTGCATCTCTCTCTGCCTATGTGCTTTTTGGTGCAGCTTTCTTAGGTTCACAGTTCACCAACTCATAGACTCTATCACATACTGTCTGGATTTCCCGCTGTAGGCAGCAAATTTGGTCAATCTCATCCCAAATGCCCTGCTAGCTGCCTCCCCGGGATCTTTAAGATAGTCAGTATCTGTTGGGCAGTGGTGGTGTGCACCTTCTACCTCAGCTCTTGGGAGGCAGAGGCAGGGGATCTTTGTGAGTTCAAGGCTAACCTGATCTACAGAGAAAGTCCCAGAATAGTAGCGGCTGCATAGAGAAACCCTGTCTTGCGACACCAAAAAAGGGAGGGGTAAGAAAGATATCCAGTATCTTGAACAGCTTCCTTACTTTGTGTATTTGGCCCATTGTTTAAAGGTTCAGGGAACATAAATCCATTCTATTTCCCTTTCTTGGCTTAAGTAGAATTACTATGTTACTTTGTTAATTTAAAACTTAATCCAAAAGAAATAAAATAGTTCCTAAAATCTAATAAGAGACTGAAATAAATTATCATAACTTCACACCAAGTGAAGGTCATGACAGTTCAGAATAATTGCAGCAAGTTTGAGAAATGCCCAGTTGTGCTTTTCAGTTCCATACGGATGCAAGCAAACCTCAAAATCTTACGGAAGTAGAGCTGTGAATGACTAATAGTAATGCTATTTTAATCTAACCAATATTCTAAAAGAGCATAAATTAAAATGTATGTTAATATGATGAGAGATCAAAATTTCCAGCATAAAAATTATAACGGCAAAAGGTTAACTTAGGAATAGTTTGATCAGAAATAGAAATATTGGCCCAGGAGCAGCAGGAGCCCTGCCTGAGACACCGCCGGATCCTGAAGGAAACAGACCGGGTAAACAGTTCTCTGCACCCAAATCCCGTGGGAGGGAGAGCTAAACCTTCAGAGAGGCAGACACGCCTGCGAAACCAGAAGAGACTGCTCTCTACACACATTGCTGATTCCAGAGGAAAACACCGGAGGCCATCTGGAACCCTGGTGCACGGAGGCTCCCGGAAGAGGCGGCGCAGATCTTCCCGGTCGCTGCCACCGCGGAGAGCCCGTGGGCAGAACCCCGCGAGCGAACTCGAGCCTCGGGGCCACAGGTAAGACTAACTTATCTGCTGCAAGTGACTTGCCGGGTGGAATCGGGACAACAGAGGCAGAATCCGTCTAAGACCAGGCACGTCTGTGTTTACTGGAAGTCCCACACCTGCGGATCCCGGCCCACAGCAGCTCTCTGCTCCCAGAACCCGTGGGAGAGATACCTTACCGCCTGGTCAGGTGGGCACTCCTGAGGCTGCAGAGCGGAAGAGACCACCAACACTGCCCACCCCTGCCCACATCCCTGACCCAAGAGGAAACTGTACAAGGCCTCTGGGTTCCTGTGGGGGAGGGCCCAGGAGCAGCAGGAGCCCTGCCTGAGACACCGCCGGAACCTGAAGGAAACAGACCGGGTAAACAGTTCTCTGCACCCAAATCCCATGGGAAGGAGAGCTAAACCTTCAGAGAGGCAGACACGCCTGCGAAACCAGAAGAGACTGCTCTCTGCACACATTACTGATTCCAGAGGAAAACACGGAGGCCATCTGGAACCCTGGTGCACGGAGGCTCCCGGAAGAGGCTGCAGATCTTCCTGGTCGCTGCCACATGGAGAGCCCGTGGGCAGAACCCAGCAGCCGAACTTGAGCCTCGGGGCCACAGGTAAGACCAACTTTTCTGCTGCAAGTGACCTGCCTGGTGAACTCAAGGCACAGGTCCACAGGAACAGCTGAAGACCTGTAGAAAGGAAAAACTACACGCCCAAGCAGAACACTCTGTCCCCATAACTGACTGAAAGAGAGGAAAACAGGTCTACAGCACTCCTGACACACAGGCCTATAGGACAGTTTAGCCACTGTCAGAAATAGCAGAACAAAGTAACACTAGAGATAATTTGATGGCGAGAGGCAAGCGCAGGAACCCAAGCAACAGAAACCAAGACTACATGGCACCATCGAGCCCAATTCTCCCATCAAAACAAACATGGAATATCCAAACACACCAGAAAAGCAAGATCTAGATTCAAAATCATATTTGATCATGATGCTGGAGAACTTCAAGAAAGACATGATGAACTCCCTTAGAGAACAAGTAGAAGCCTACAGAGAGGAATCGCAAAAATGCCTGAAAGAATTCCAGGAAAACATAAATAAACAAGTAGAAGCCCATAGAGAGGAGACACAAAAAATCCCTGAAAGAATTAAAGGAAAACACAATCAAACAGTGGAAGGAATTAAAATGGAAATAGAAGCAATCAAGAAAGAACACATGGAAACAACCCTGGATATAGAAAACCAAAAGAAGAGACAAGGAGCTGTAGATACAAGCTTTACCAACAGAATACAAGAGATGGAAGAGAGAATCTCAGGAGCAGAAGATTCCATAGAAATCATTGACTCAACTGTCAAAGATAATGTAAAGCGGAAAAAGCTACTGGTCCAAAACATACAGGAAATCCAGGACTCAATGAGAAGATCAAACCTAAGGATAATAGGTATAGAAGAGAGTGAAGACTCCCAGCTCAAAGGACCAGTACATATCTTCAACAAAATCATAGAAGAAAACTTCCCTAACCTAAAAAAAGAGATACCCATAGGCATACAAGAAGCCTACAGAACTCCAAATAGATTGGACCAGAAAAGAAACACCTCCCGTCACATAATAGTCAAAACACCAAACGCACAAAATAAGGAAAGAATATTAAAAGCAGTAAGGGAAAAAGGTCAAGTAACATATAAAGGCAGACCTATCAGAATCACACCAGACTTTTACCAGAAACTATGAAGGCCAGAAGATCCTGGACTGATGTCATACAGACCCTAAGAGAACACAAATGCCAGCCCAGGCTACTGTATCCTGCAAAACTCTCAATTAACATAGATGGAGAAACCAAGATATTCCATGACAAAACCAAATTTACACAATATCTTTCTACAAATCCAGCACTACAAAGGATAATAAATGGTAAAGCCCAACATAAGGAGGCAAGCTATACCCAAGAAGAGGCAAGAAACTAATCGTTTTGGCAACAAAACAAAGAGAAGAAAAGCACACAAACATAACACATCCACGTATGAATATAACAGGAAGCAATAATCACTATTCCTTAATATCTCTCAACATCAATGGCCTCAACTCCCCAATAAAAAGACATAGATTAACAAACTGGATACGCAACGAGGACCCTGCATTCTGCTGCCTACAGGAAACACACCTCAGAGACAAAGACAGACACTACCTCAGAGTGAAAGGCTGGAAAACAACTTTCCAGGCAAATGGTCGGAAGAAGCAAGCTGGAGTAGCCATTCTAATATCAAATAAAGTCAATTTTCAACTAAAAGTCATCAAAAAAGATAAGGAAGGACACTTTATATTTATCAAAGGAAAAATCCACCAAGATGAACTCTCAATCCTAAATATCTATGCCCCAAATACAAGGGCACCTACATACGTAAAAGAAACCTTACTAAAGCTCAAAACACACATTGCACCTCACACAATAATAGTAGGAGACTTCAACACCCCACTCTCATCAATGGACAGATCATGGAAACAGAAATTAAACAGAGACGTAGACAGACTAAGAGAAGTCATGAGCCAAATGGACTTAACGGATATTTATAGAACGTTCTACCCTAATGCAAAAGGATATACCTTCTTCTCAGCTCCTCATGGTACTTTCTCCAAAATTGACCATATAATTGGTCAAAAACGGGCCTCAACAGGTACAGAAAGATAGAAATAATCCCATGCGTGCTATCGGACCACCACGCCTAAAGCTGGTCTTCAATAACAATAAGGGAAGAATGCCCACATATACGTGGAAATTGAACAATGCTCTACTCAATGATAACCTGGTCAAGGAAGAAATAAAGAAAGAAATTAAAAACTTTTTAGAATTTAATGAAAATGAAGGTACAACATACCCAAACTTATGGGACACGATGAAAGCTGTGCTAAGAGGAAAACTCATAGCGCTGAGTGCCTGCAGAAAGAAACAGGAAAGAGCATATGTCAGCAGCTTGACAGCACACCTAAAAGCTCTAGAACAAAAAGAAGCAAATACACCCAGGAGGAGTAGAAGGCAGGAAATAATCAAACTCAGAGCCGAAATCAACCAAGTAGAAACAAAAAGGACCATAGAAAGAATCAACAGAACCAAAAGTTGGTTCTTTGAGAAAATCAACAAGATAGATAAACCCTTAGCCAGACTAACGAGAGGACACAGAGAGTGTGTCCAAATTAACAAAATCAGAAATGAAAAGGGAGACATAACTACAGATTCAGAGGAAATTCAAAAAATCATCAGATCTTACTATAAAAGCCTATACTCAACAAAACTTGAAAATCTGCAGGAAATGGACAATTTCCTAGACAGACACCAGGTACCGAAGTTAAATCAGGAACAGATAAACCAGTTAAACAACCCCATAACTCCTAAGGAAATAGAAGCAGTCATTAAAGGTCTCCCAACCAAAAAGAGCCCAGGTCCAGACGGGTTTAGTGCAGAATTCTATCAGACCTTCATAGAAGACCTCATACCAATATTATCCAAACTATTCCACAAAATTGAAACAGATGGAGCACTACCAACTCCTTCTATGAAGCCACAATTTTATACCTAAACCACACAAAGACCCAACAAAGAAAGAGAACTTCAGACCAATTTCCCTTATGAACATCGACGCCTTAAAAATACTCAACAAAATTCTGGCAAACCAGAATCCAAGAGCACATCAAAACAATCATCCACCATGATCAAGTAGGCTTCATCCCAGGCATGCAGGGATGGTTTAATATACGGAAAACCATCAACGTGATCCATTATATAAACAAACTGAAAGAACAAAACCACATGATCATTTCATTAGATGCTGAGAAAGCATTTGACAAAATTCAACACCCCTTCATGATAAAAGTCCTGGAAAGAATAGGAATCCAAGGCCCATACCTAAACATAGTAAAAGCCATATACAGCAAACCAGTGGCTAACATTAAACTAAATGGAGAGAAACTTGAAGCAATCCCACTAAAATCAGGGACTAGACAAGGCTGCCCACTCTCTCCCTACTTATTCAATATAGTTCTTGAAGTTCTAGCCAGAGCAATCAGACAACAAAAGGAGGTCAAGGGGATACAGATCGGAAAAGAAGAAGTCAAAATATCACTATTTGCAGATGATATGATAGTATATTTAAGTGATCCCAAAAGTTCCACCAGAGAACTACTAAAGCTGATAAACAACTTCAGCAAAGTGGCTGGGTATAAAATTAACTCAAATAAATCAGTAGCCTTCCTCTACAAAAAGAGAAAAGCAAGAAAGAAATTAGGGAAACGACACCCTTCATAATAGACCCAAATAATATAAAGTACCTCGGTGTGACTTTAACCAAGCAAGTAAAAGATTTGTACAACAAGAACTTCAAGACTCTGAAGAAAGAAATTGAAGAAGACCTCAGAAGATGGAAAGATCTCCCATGCTCATGGATTGGCAGGATTAATATAGTAAAAATGGACATTCTGCCAAAAGCGATCTACAGATTCAATGCAATCCCCATCAAAATACCAATCCAATTCTTCAAAGAGTTAGACAGAACAATTTGCAAATTCATCTGGAATAACAAAAAACCCAGGATAGCTAAAACTATGCTCAACAATAAAAGGACTTCGGGGGGAATCGCTATCCCTGAACTCAAGCAGTATTACAGAGCAATTGTGATAAAAACTGCATGGTATTGGTACAGAGACAGACAGATAGACCAATGGAATAGAATTGAAGACCCAGAAATGAACCCACACACCTATGGTCACTTGATTTTTGACAAAGGAGCCAAATCCATCCAATGGAAAAAGATAGCATTTTCAGCAAATGGTGCTGGTTCAACTGGAGGTCAACATGTAGAAGAATGCAGATCGATCCATGCTTATCACCCTGTACAAAGCTTAAGTCCAAGTGGATCAAGGACCTCCACATCAAACCAGACACACTCAAACTAATAGAAGAAAAACTAGGGAAGCATCTGGAACACATGGGCACTGGAAAAATTTCCTGAACAAAACACCAATGGCTTATGCTCTAAGATCAAGAATCGACAAATGGGATCTCATAAAACTACAAAGCTTCTGTAAGGCAAAGGACACTGTGGTCAGGACAAAACGGCAACCAACAGATTGGGAAAAGATCTTTACCAATCCTACAACAGATAGAGGCCTTATATCCAAAATATACAAAGAACTCAAAAGTTAGACCGAGGGAGACAAATAACCCTATTAAAAAATGGGGTTCAGAGCTAAACAAAGAATTCACAGCTGAGGAATGCCGAATGGCTGAGAAACACCTAAAGAAATGTTCAACATCTTTAGTCATCAGGGAAATGCAAATCAAAACAACCCTGAGATTTCACCTCACACCAGTGAGAATGGCTAAGATCAAAAACTCAGGTGACAGCAAATGCTGGCGAGGATGCGGAGAAAGAGGAACACTCCTCCATTGTTGGTGGGGTTGCAGACTGGTACAACCATTCTGGAAATCAGTCTGGAGGTTTCTCAGAAAAATTGGACATTGAACTGCCTGAGGATCCAGCTATACCTCTCTTGGGCATATACCCAAAAGATGCCCCAACATATAAAAAAGACACGTGCTCCACTATGTTCATCGCAGCCTTATTTATAATAGCCAGAAGCTGGAAAGAACCCAGATGCCCTTCAACAGAGGAATGGATACAGAAAATGTGGTACATCTACACAATGGAATATTACTCAGCTATCAAAAACAACGACTTTATGAAATTAAGGCAAATGGTTGAACTGGAAAATATCATTCTGAGTGAGCTAACCCAATCACAGAAAGACATACATGGTATGCACTCACTGATAAGTGGCTATTAGCCCAAATGCTTGAATTACCCTAGTGGCCTAGAACAAATGAAACTCAAGACGGATGATCAAAATGTGAAGGCTTCACCCTTCTTTAAAAGGGGAACAAGAATACCCTTGGCAGGGAAGAGAGAGGCAAAGATTAAAACAGAGACTGAAGGAACACCCATTCAGAGCCTGCCCCACATGTGGCCCATACATATAGAGCCACCCAATTAGACAAGATGGATGAAGCAAAGAAGTGCAGACCGACAGGAGCCGGATGTGATCGATCCTGAGAGACACAGCCAGAATACAGCAAATACAGAGGCGAATGCCAGCAGCAAACCACTGAACTGAGAACGGACCCCCTGTTGAAGGAATCAGAGAATGAACTGGAAGAGCTTGAAGGGGCTTGAGACTCCATATGTACAACAATGCCAAGCAACCAGAGCTTCCAGGGACTAAGCCACTACCTAAAGACTATACATGGACTGACCCTGGACTCTGACCTCATAGGTAGCAATGAATATCCTAGTAAGAGCACCAGTGGAAGGAGAAGCCCTGGGTCCTGCTAAGACTGAACCCCCAGTGAACTAGACTGTCGGGGGAGGGCGGCAATGGGGGAGGGTGGGGAGGAACACCCATAAGGAAGGGGGGAGGGAAGGGGATGTTTGCCAAATGTACATAAGAAATACTCAAGTTAATAAAAAAAAAATCATAAAAAAAAAAGAAATAGAAATATTAATAAAAATCTCACATTATTTTCTTTCAAACTTACATTTCTCCTAGCTTTGTCTAGTCATGAGGCCTAGAACAAATAGCAACCCATTTGTATTTAATGTTCCAAGGGCTCATATTTTGGATGGAGAAACTCTTGGAGGAAAAGCTGATTCTCTGGGGCCTGGCCAGGTAGATAACAATAATATCACACATTGTGTTCAAAGAAGGGACTTTGTTAGATAGTAATGAACCTCATGATGAAAACACCTGGGGCATCCCATTGGCTCATAATGAGATAATTTGAGCATAAAAAAATGAATATGCTTGTTTGAGGTATAGTACCAACCCAAAGCCCATCTATTCATAATCAAGAAGAAAGAGAAGCCAATAGATTAATTGATTAATTAAAATCCATAAACAAGATAATTGTATTTTAATAAAAAGTATCAATGTTTTTCCCTTTAAATATCTAGCAATAAAAATGGACAGAATTAAGCATGTAAGAAATGATATACAACTGTAATGTTCAGAGTAAATGCGAAGTAAGGTAATAATGTAACAATTCCTTCAAAGAAATGATTAAGCTCTTTAATTTCCCCGCTGTTAACATTTTGAGAAAGGGTCTTTCTATGTAGCCCAGCATGACCTCAAACATGGGACCTTCCTGCTTCAGCCTCCTCAACTGCAGGTGTGCATCACTGACTCTACAAGTTCTTAGCTGCTAAAGCCAGGAAAATGTATATGAGGAGTAGGTCTTCCTCCATGAATGACAGCCATAAGTGTACATGTTTACAGGATAAAGGTAGATGCAAGCTTTCAGACGCTTGCTCTTATGTAAATGTCACACGTAAGGTTCCATTTGTAAAGGATATACATTTACATTTACACACACACACACACACACATATGAAACTGTGATAAATGGGTGAGGTTATTTTAAATATAATTTTCTGCTTTCTCTCTGTGCTTTGATAACCATTTATGGCTCCATACAATATCCTTTCTCTGCCTGATAAGCAGATCAGTAGCAAAGAAAAACACACTAACACACAGAAACTAACACGCGTTTGGAGGGTCTGAGCAATCTGAATAGCCCACCATAGACTTTAAGGCAATGGTGGCCCAATGCAGGGCAGATATGCAAAGGGGATATAAGAAAAAAAGTCAAACAGATTTTCTTTCCTAGAAAGATCCTTGAAGTCAGACAATTATGCTGTTTCAAGCACAGGACTCTTGGGAGGCCAGTTGAGGACTGGTTTGAGACTAATTTGGCAAAGTTACTTAAACATTTCTAGGCATCAATTTTTTCATCTACAACATAGGGCCATCAAATAGAGCTATACATAAGAATAAATAAGACAGTGCACATAAATGATTAAAACAAGATAGTCTCATAATAATACATTAATTTTAGTGTGTGTGTGTGTGTGTGTGTGTGTGTGTGTGTGTGTTCATACATATGAGTTTAGGTGTCCACTGAGGTCAGAATAGGGTATCAAATCCCCTGGTCCTCAAGTTACAGGTGGTCATGTGCTCCCTAACATAGATGCTGCAACTAAACCATAGCTCCCTGCAAGAGAAGGAAGCCCTCTTAACTACTGAGCCTTCTCTCCAACTCCTCTCCCCACCCTATATACACTTTAAAATATGGCAACTTAGATCCTGCCTTCAACTTAGGTTTTAGGTTAACCTAATGGTTGCATCTGTAGCTGGGACCATGATGTGTTCACAGCATGAGGATTCTAGTAGCCGATAAGAGAAACCAAGTCTCTATGGGTGAGCAGAAGACCCTCCAAGCAGGAAAGTGTGGGGTGAAGAGGGATTGCTACTGAGAGAAGTGACATGTTTACATTGAAGATTTGAAAAGAGATAATTTTGCTGATGTCTGGTCTCATCAGTTCTCATATAAGACACTCTTCAATAAAGACATCAAAAATTAACAGGAGAAAGAGTTCCTGGTCATAGCCAGATCCTTGCTCAGTTAACCAGAATATGGAAGACATCCTTTCCCATCCCTCACCAGCAGGTCTTAATGCCTTGTCTTTGACAATTACTCTTATGCACCTCTGTATTCTGAGAAAGAGGCCAAGCCTGATTCAAGGACTCATTTCCTAATTCATGTGCTTTGTGCTCCCACCTGAACCCCCATTATTTCTGCCTAGGTATATAAAAGAATGCACGTCTTCATGCCCTGATGCTTTTGTGTTGAATCATTGACATCATGAAATTCCCTCAAGAAAGGACTGTAAAGGACTTTGGCCATTGCTCACGTTGGTGACAACACTAAACAGCCTTGCTGTGTTTGGATTTGACCTTAATAGATATGAGAACTCATAGGAGGATGGGCAGAAATCTATGTATATGAAGACAAGAGCAGAAGCTAGATTGGTAATTGGTCATCATAGAATTCTAAGACTCAGTAGAAACCATTGTGATCCTATGATCTAGTAATTTTAATAATTCTGAATTAAATATGCTAAGAAAATGATGCTATCCTGCACATTTTTTCCTGACTTAAAGGAAGAGAACCCAAATCATTATTGACTAATAATTTTTAGACTGAAAGAACTGCATAATAAATCATCCCCAAAATCAATTTAAAGACATCTACAAAAGAATGGGTCACTGACGTTCTTACAAATAGGTCAAGACTGATCTAATCTTCCAAGACAGAATGACAGGGCTGCTGGATTGAGGAGAAAGAGTGGAGACAATCTATCTTGAGCTCATTGAGGAATAGGTCCTAATTCATATGACATCCTCATTAAGAATGCCATCACAATAGCCTTCATCTGTGCTCTCTCTGCTACACTGCTAACAGGTGTCTTCTGGTTCCTGTAGCTTTCCAGAGTCATTCCCAGGTTCATGAATCCAGATAATGAGTCCTAAGAGTCTCTGCAGTTGAACAGTTGAACAGGGAGGGTCCTGCCTCACTTTACTTTCTTGGGCAGGGAAAAAACTGCCAAGTTCCAAGAGGGGAGTCATTAAGTTTTACTATATTATTCCTCTTTATTCCTACAAAGAGGGAGAATGAGTCCATCCCCTTTATCCTTTAGCTCTCTTCCTAAGTCTATACTCAATGATAGACATGTAGGCTCTTGACCACCATGTTTGAAATTCATGTCATCTAAAGGGAGATAACGAATGTGTCAGTTCCAGTTAGCAACTCTACATTGGTGGGTGAATTCCATGACTGTGACTTAATAAGATTCTGAAATGCTCTCAGTCTTAGGTAAGGAAATATATGAGAGATGGGAAATGCTCTCATGGTGACATTGAATTCATACACATAGAGGCGGCCTAGATTCAGAGTGGCTAAGAACTTGGACTGTGAACCTTGCATTATTGGGTCTGAATCCTCAAGCTACTTTACTAGCATTATGCCCTTGAGTAACTCACTCAACTTCTGTGGTTCAAGGTTCCTGTCCCAACCTGTTTCTAACCTTTATTTATATAACACAGTCTCTGAAGAACTGTCAGTTCCATTGGACTAGCCCTGGAAGCATGAAAAATGGAAAGCTAGAGCCAATGGTCTCCATCATCATATTGCATCCCGAAGAAAGCTGTCAGTGTTTGAACTCCGTTATTAAATGATCTGGATTTATGCATTCATGTCAGCAATTGACATCATCTGTAGTAGTATTTCAATGGCAAAATGGAAGAAATTTTTAGAACTTACTTTGTCCTGAGGTAAAGTCTCCCATTGTAGCTGAGTCTCAGTAAGGTTAGAGATGCCACTTAAGGGAGAGATAATATGTCCTTAAGGGAAATCTTTAAGCTGTTTTGTCCTACTTACAATTAAAAGCAGTTTTCACTAAGTAAATGGACCAGGTATACCTATTTTTAAAGGTCCATTTTGTTTTATTTTCTTTATTTCTTTTGGACATAAGAAGTATGACTTTAGTAAACATGGAGCAACCTACACTCCTGTGGGTGTGGAATGGTGATACCTCCAGTGAACTCAGCAGTCTGTGGTTCTTATCTCTACTGGTTAAAAGATGGTGGTTGGCTCTTACTGTTTGTATCCCATTGCCCTGCCCTGAAGAAACTCTATCTCTGGTTAAGCCTAACTTCACCTTGACCTCGTAGAAAACCCTCTGTTTACTAGGAGCACTGGTGTGGAATCTGGATGCTTACAAGTCTAACATTGAGGGAACCACAGATGTGATAGCTGCTGCCAGCGTTTCCTTCCCTCCTTCTTTCCTTCCTTCTTTCCTTTCTTCCTTTTCTTCTTTCCTTCAAACTTTCCTTCCTTCCTTCCTTATTTCCTTCCTTCCTTCCTTCCTCCCTTCCTCCCTTCTTTCCCTTTTTCCTTCTTTTCTTCTTTCCTTCCTTCTTTTCTTCCTTCCTTCCTTATTTTCTTCCTTCCTTCCTTATTTCCTTCTTTTCTTCCTTTCTTATTTTCTTCTTTTCTTCCTTCCTTCCTTATTTCCTTCTTTCTTCCTTCCTTCTTACCTTCTTTCTTTTCTTCCTTCCTTCCTTGTTTCCTTCTTCTGTCCCCCTGTCTTCCCTTCCCTTATTATCTTCTCTCTTGTTGCTCTTTTTTGAAACAGTATCTTGCTATGTAGGTCAGGCTGACCTTGAACCTGTGGCAATCCTAAAGTATTGACAATACACGCCTTCTGGGCTGTGTGTGTGCATGAGAGTGTGGGTGTATGAATGTATGCACAGGTGGAGGCTAGAGTTTAATGTTATATGTCTTCCTCAACTGCTCTCTAATTGTTTAATTATTTATTTGCTGGCATAGGTCTTATAGTGAACCTGAAGTTTCCCAAATCAGTTTGGCCTCCAACAACTCCTCAGCCCTGGGATTACAGATGTTATTGCTGGGACTCGGTTTTTCCATGGGCGCTGGGGATCTGACTTCAGGTCCTCATGCTTTTGTGTGAAATACTTTTCTGACATCTCCCAAACCTCTTCTTTATAAACTTAAACTTCCTCTTTTAGAATTTATTCATGTATCTGAGGGCGACCAGCTTTTCTTGGGAAATGACTCTGGGTGGAAGGAACTCTGCAGGCATTGAGAATCTACAGGACTAAAGGTTAATGGCACTTTCTGTGGGCTTGTTGGTTTCCTAGACTGGCCAGAAAATAGAAAGGATGGGTTAAGATGTAGAGGCATGGGGGAGGATGGTGTGATATGGAGGATTGGTCTTGGAAGGAAGATAGAGGCAGAGGAAAGGAGAAAATTCTGAGATCCATCTCAAGGACTGAAGCATCCCTGAAGGGTAACATTCCTCAGATCTCCACTGATTAGTGCTGCATTCAGCCCCGTTCTGACTACAAGGCTTTTGCCAAGCATCTTCACCTTTGATTTTGAGAAGTCCATATGTAAAAATTGAGAACAATTAATATTTTCCAGATATGTTAGCCAAAGTGATGCGCCCTGCCCTTGGCTAGATCGAATCTTCTACTTTCCACACTAAGAAGAATGCCAACACATCATGTTATACTCTCACTGGCTAGTCTGGAATTTTACTTCGCAAGCTTCACTTTGCAGGTCTGCTTCTTTTAAACATGATCACCACCACTGCCATGAAAAGTCCCACAGATGGGCTGTGTAATAATGTCAGATGGTTATACCTTAACAGTCTTGGTGAGTTCCCATAAGGCCTTTCCTGTAAGGCCCTGGATTCAGTAACACAATACATTTCAAGCCTTCTGATTACTTTAAGCCTTTTTCCAGCTAAGAGGAGGAACTAACGTTTAGTGGTCAGGAAGAATGCCACACTCAATGGCCGTGGTCTTGGGAAAAGGGTGATTCTTCCAATACTTCAGGTACAGTGATGGAACAGAGGCCATAAGTCTGATGCCTCCCACACAGTGAAGCAGTGTCCATAGCCCAGTGACTCAACATGGTGAAGAAGGTGCCCATAAGCCCAATTCCTGTGAAGCAAGACTGCCCAGTGGTATCAAGGGTTGTGAGCTTTCAACATCGCCATTAATGACACTCAAGTTGCTGTTGGTAGGTTCAAAATGTTCAAATGCATTTCTTATAACTTTGTTTTATTCCTTTATGTTTATAGATGCCCATCTACTTAAATTATGCTTTTAATTCATGTGTTTATAAACAATATTCAATGAGTATCCCTTACTTAAAATGCTTCAGAGCAAAACACTTGAATTTCATTTTTTTTAATTTTGTAATATTTTCCTGGACCTACTGAGATAGAGAGGATAATGGGATGCAAATCTAAATATGAAATTTACTATGTTTAGCACACTTCAAATGCACATATTTTCACATAACCTGAAGGGAATTTTACACATTTTTAGTGTACCTCTTTTCCTGACAGTAACCTTTCACGCAAGGCCAGGTGTGAAGTTCTCTGCTTATGGTATTGTGCTAAAGCATAAACTCTTCCATATCTAAGAGCACTTCAAAATTTTGAGTCCAGGAAGCGACGTGTTGATCATATCTTTGCTTTGAATGTGCTTTATCCCTAATTTATTATTTTGTGCACATAATACGATTTAACAACTTCTGGCAATGTGTCACCAACATGGAAACACATATTGCTGGCAGAGGGAGAAGATGAAAGGTTTCTCCTGAGAACTTCCTGTTCTCGTACATTCATTAAAAGAGGTTATGGGCATAATAATTTTAATAATAATAATAATAATAGTTCTAATCAATATTTAAAATTAAGCTTGTGCAAATGCTAAATAGAAGAATAAATAAAATCTGAAATAAATAGAATTGTACCTAATTAACACTCATATTATGTGTACACACGTGAGCCAATTTGTAGACATGTGCACGCGAGTGCAGGTAAACAGAGGCAGAGGCCGGAGGCATCCAATCCCCCAGGAGCTAGACTTACAAGTGGCGTGAGGAACCTGATGCTATGTGAGACTGACCACTGACCCTCTTCTTCAGTCCACTCAGGGAACTTTCGTAAGGCACCTGAAGTGTTGCAAAAAGGACCCAATTTTCCAAGTCACCTGTCTGGAAAAACCCTTATTTAATTCTTCAAATTCTAAACAGGGAAATGTTGCATCCTTACGACTTTCCTTCAAGATCAGGACTTAATGTTTTTCAATAAAGATAGGCAGAACAGTTTACATGGAGGTTGTATTTGATTTTAGATATTCCAGTTGTATAAAACTTGAATAAAACCCCATGGTTGTGATTTCCAGTCTTGTGCTTTGCTGTGTTTTATTTTTGTAGCACAGACTGAGAGTGAGTACACGTCATTTTCTCTAATCTGAATCGGAAGAATCTCGCTGCAGAAGGTCACTGCAAACTGGTCTTCTGCTTTGAGGGCATTTGCTTTCTTCTACCATATTGGGTCACATAAGATAAACTACTTAAAGAAATAGAAGACCTGAGTGTGAGCATCTTTTGAAAGTAATTACCTTTTATTTTGAAACAGCTACAGGATTCGTCGGAATTTGTAAAGCTAAGACAAAAGGTCCAGTTTCCTGCTCTTTCCCATCGGCTACATCTGGTGTCCATAGACAACAATAGCAAACTAACCTTAGTTTCTGCTGTAGCTTTCTAGAGAAATTTCAGATTGCCTTTCCTTTCACACATGCGCGCCCTTGTCCTCTTGCACCCCACAGCCACCCCCACCCCTCACACCGAAACAGCTCTCTCATTGGAGGGCTTCAGCCTGGAGTTGTCTTCAATCAATACCAGCCTCCTTGCAGAAGGAAGGAAGCTGGGCTACCTTTAATTGTGGCAGCATTTCTCCTTGAGTCGGGTCAAGCCCAGGAGGTTTGACACAAATGGAAGAGTAATTTGGGGTCAGAGTTAAGACCTTTGTTTTAAAGTTTTCACTATCAATAGCCAGGCAAAATGACCTGACAGATTGGACAATGCTTATGTGATGCAGAGTTTTTTGTTTGTTTTGCCAGTATCCATTTCTATTTTCACACTAAAAAAAAAAAAAAAAAAAAAAAGACAACACATAAAACAAAATATCTTCGAAGAGGTCTGGGTCCTTAGATTCCATTAGGAAATCAAGTTGTAACCTTGCCCTCCCCAGCCGGTTTGTATTGTGTCTGGGTTGCCTTTTCCACGGGGATTCTGGGAGTATAAGACAGTTTTTAGGCCATGCTTTTAAAGTGTAACGTTTTAATAAAAAGCACTCAGGAGCTGCAGCTGGCTGGGGGGAAGGGATGCCATCCAGCCTGGTTAGTGCATTTCCTGACACATCTCCCTCCAGAGGCCTTACCGGGCATCACTAATCAAGTATGGGATTATTTCCCATTGAGCCAAATAATACCATCCTGCAACATGTCAAGCTTCTACGACCAATTAATTACACTTGTTAGAAATGAAACCCTACGTGGATGCTAGAGGACGGCTTCCCTAAAGTGTCTGGTTTGAAAACACTGAGGGAAAGCATTCGAAGGGAGAAGATGACAAAGAAAAACATTAACTGTTACATGGGTGCGTTGTAATGAGTTAAATGTGACTGCTGCATGGGTAGACTATTAATAATGCTGGGATGTTTCTTCATTGACTCAGGCTGGGATGTTTCTTCATTGACTCATCCCTGGTTCCTGGTAGGGCAGGCAGCATAGAATTAATACATTTTTGCTGAATTCACGAGCTGTTGACATGAGTTCATACTTGGTTTGGGTTTCGTCTTTCTTAGCAGCATGAGGCGGTATCAGAGAAGGAAACCGGGCAGAGGTTGCCCGCCCTTTTGGCGAAGGCGTAGGCAGTCTGAACAATTTCCATGCTTATGACACTGTCGCCATTCTCCAAGCCGTAAAGTTCAGGAACCTTTCAATTTGTCTTTCTATGTATAGCCAATCGGAGACCAAGCCTGCCTCTCCGTACATTTCATTCCCATCGATTCCATTTGTATAGAAACCGCACTGGTAACATCTCCATTGCTGCCCTAAAACCTCCAGTTGTTCATCGAGTCATGTTTTTCTTTTGCTGAAAACAACACGAACCTTAATGGGATATGAAATTACAAAAAGTTTTTATCAACAAAATAAGAGCACTATAGGGTTTATGAAAATTTGAATAATTATGAAAATTATTCTTTTAAAAGTATTTTAAATTTATTTTAAAATCATGAGCATGTGAATGCATGACCTATATGCTGGGGGGGGGGGTGGCAGGAGGGTAGACTGGTCAGCTCCCTCCAGGGCTAACAAGGAAGCAGTGAGTTGTCCCATGTGGGGTCTCGGGTTTAGGACTCAAATGCCTCTGGATAGCTGTGTGTGTTCCGACCCACTGAGTCATCTCTCCAGTCCCTAACATTACGGTATGTGACATTACTAAATATGAAGTTATTCAGATAAAAGCCAGAGACTTTGAATACCTTCTTCACTTCTACCAAAAGCAAAGACATGTGAAGGCAAATAATTAAAACAAAATATTAATTTCAGAAAGTTGGTGTATCTACACCTCAAATGCAAACAAGTTTCTCATGAGTAAAACCAAGCATTACTTCAGGGGCCTGAAATGCAGGATCAACTGGATCTCCACGATGGCATTTAAAAGGGGGAAAGGTAGTCAGGATAACAACATTTTAGAGTCTTCCAATCAGTCAGAATAATTTAATTCAAGTTGATCAATTAAAAATTCACATCAGTATTCTAAATGGAAGACACATGGAAAAAAACACAGGGAAAAGGAACATACATCAAGTGAAGAGAACTCCTATAAAATTAAACATACATGTGTGTGTTGGATCAAACAATTCTGCCCTAGAAAACATGGATGCAGCTGTAAGCAAGCAATGGTAGCTTCTATTACCACATATTTTTACAGTTGGGAAGGCACTACAGTTCAGTAGGCAAATATATTACTTATAAAGAAATACACTACATACAAAATAAGCTAAAAAGAAATGTTAACTGTGACGGTTCTGTAGTAGAATGGTAGGTTTGTAACCTATTCAGAAAACCAACTTCCAAATGTGTGTGTGTGAGTGTGTGTGTGTGTGCATATGTGTGTGTATGTGTGTGTGCGTGTGTGTGTGCATGTGTGTGTGTCCACGCACATATGTGTGTATATGTGTGTATGTGCGTGTGTGTGTGCATATGTGCATATGTGTGTGTATGTGTGTGTGTGTGTGTGCATATGTGTGTGTGTGCGTCCACGCACATGTGTGTATATGTGTGTGTGTATGGCAACATCTGAAAATAACGCACACCAAAGGTCTTGAAGGAGCCTTAGCTACATGGGACACTGACTTTGAAGCTGGAGAGAAGGCTCACTGATTAAAAGAATGCATTGGTTTAGTAAAACCAGAGTTGGGCTCCGTGAGTTCAGGGCACACTACTCCAGTTCCAGTTCCAGTTCCAGGGGATCCAGTGCCCTCTTCTGGCCTCTCTGGGCCCTGCACTCACAGACATACACAAGGAGACACCCATAATAAACAGTAATAAAATCTGTATTCTCAAACTAAAGCACTCATTTAATTTTTTTCTTTCCAAAAGCAATTTGAAGCGAACATTTCTGTTAAGTCTGGAGTGTAAGACACGTGATGGTCTGATAGACTGTTCTCGTATTTTGTTATATATTTTTGAACATGCCAGACTTAAAAATAACATTTACAGGAAAGCCCCTTTCTTTCTGATTTACATAAGTTAGATAAGTGATTTTAAACAGGCTATGTCAAACAGTTTGCTACTGACAGCCTACTTAGCCGACACTTACAGACCTAAAGTAAATGACATCATTTTAAGAGTAATTTGGCTAAAGACAATGCATTTCCCTAATTGATACTCCATTCTTTCAAAAGAAGTTTCAGATATGGTTTCTGTACTATCCTGAAGTATTTTGTTACCTTGGATGCAATGGCTAACATTGGTCATTAGTTTGATAATATCTAGTCACCTAAAAGAGAAGCCTCTGAGCGCGTCTGTGAGGGATTATCCAGATTAAGTTCTCTGAGGTGGGAAGAGGTGCCCATTGTCATCGATTCATTCTGTGGGCTGAATGAGGAGAAGGAAATGAGCTGAGACACAGCCCTCATTATTCTTTGATTCACTAATGTGGATACAATGTAGCCAACTGTACTTCTGATCCTGCTCCCTTCCTTGCCCGGTTGAAATGGGCACCCTGGAGTGATAAGACAATAAACACTTCTTCCCTTAAATTGCTTCTCCTGATGCATTTTTGTCCCTTCAACAAGAAAAATAACTGATACAGAAACATGATTTTGCTTTACATTTAAATAGTGCTTAGGGGGCTCTGAGCACCTATTTCTCTTCTTGGTGCTTCCTAAGTATGGACTGTGGTCAGGATCTTTAAGGCTCAGCTTTAACGTTCACTGCTTGGTGTAAGACGGTCCCTGCCTTGGAAGAGCATGTTGTTCAGAACTCTCTAAACAATCCCACGTTTATGAATTTAGAGCTAAAAAGGCAACTTAGAACTGATAGAGGGCAAAGAAAAACATCTTAACGTACAAAGCATAACACAAACCATAAGTCTTATCAATAGAAGTAGAAAGAAGAGGAGGAGGAAGAGAAAGAGGAGAAAGAGGAGAAAGAGGAAAAGGAGGAGGAGAAGAGGAGGAGAAGGAGAAGCAGAAGAAGCAGAAGAAGCAGAAGAAGCAGCAGAAGCAGCAGAAGAAGGAGGAGGAGGAGGAGGAGGAGGAGGAGGAGGAGGAGAAGAAGAAGAAGAAGAAGAAGAAGAAGAAGAAGAAGAAGAAGAAGAAGAAGAAGAAGAAGAAGAAGAAGAAGAAGAAAAAAAGGAAAAGAAGGAAAGGAAAGAGGAGGAGGAGGAGGAGGAGGAGGAGGAGTAGGAGGAGGAAGAAGAAGAAGAAGAAGAAGAAGAAGAAGAAGAAGAAGAAGAAGAAGAAGAAGAAGAAGAAGAAGAAGAAGAAGAAGAAGAAATGTTAAGGTGTGGATAGATTACAAGGACAGGGTTGGAAAGATGCCTTATTTGGTGAGGTGTTTACCTTGCAAGCAATGAGGATCTGGACTGCAAGTATCCATGTAAAAAGGGCCAGCCATGAAGGTGCATGCTTGTAAGTCCAGCTATAACTGGTTGGAGATTAGAGGTCAAAGATCCCTGGAGATTGCTGACCAGCTAACCTAAACTACTGGTCAAAGTTCTAGGCCAGTGAGTTACTCAGTCTGAAGGCACTTACGGGAAAAGGGTCTAGATTGCCCTCTCACGTCTACATGCAGTTGCACAGAGGTATATATGCAAACCTATACACATACATGCATACACACACACACACACACACACACACACACACACAAACATTTTACAAGAGTGGAATGACAATGAGGAAAAGATGTGAAGAGCTTAGCATTTCTAAAGCTATCTAGAGTCATTTCTCTAAGTACAGAAAAAAAGACAAAAAAAAGAAAACAAGACAAAGGGAAAGACACACAGTCATGTAACAAGACAGCAAACAGTTAACTCAGGGACATACAGAGGCCAAATGTAGAGGATGCTTACAGAGCATCTCTGGAAGAAATAAGTCAATAAGTTGAGGAAGGCCAAAGCACAAGTTGACCCATTTTAATCCACCTCAATAGGATGGCAAGAGTGCAGCCCAGTCAGGATAAATGCCCCTCAATGGCTCTCTATGTAGTGCTCTGATTCCAAATAAGGATGCTGACTTCTGTGACATATGCAAGCTACAGAGGACAAATTTCCAATAGCCTCTTAACGTGCATTATAACTTTATCCCCCCATGCTGGCCATGGGAAACCTGAGTGTCCAGTCATGATGGAGTGTTGTTGGTAAGAAGGAGGACCCATTTGAACTCGGTGTCTGGGAGCTTACTTTAAAACAAGATGGAACACACTTCCTGAGAGGCTCATTTAAACTGGGTAACGGATGCTTCTTCGGGTCTCAAATATTGTAATTTATCATGTGTTTATCCCACAAAGAAATCTTCAATTAAATTCCAGTATTCAAGATAACTGCACTATCCCACCCAAGACAGTGAGGAAGAGTCTGTTAGCTCTTCACATAGACCGGAGCTTAAATATAGGCTCAGCATCTTGCCAAGACTTCATTCAAGCTGAGCCTCTCTCTGAGTCTCAATGTCCCTATCCATTAAGTGTGGCTAATAATACATACTTGGACAGGTGGTGTGGTGGAAATAAATTATATTGGGCAGGTAAGATTTTTTTTACCCTGCAGAGATATCATAAATCCACCCTCCATGGCTTCACAACGGTGGCTGCTGGTCTATAAGCCTGTAGTGGTGAGGGAGACTGCCAGTCCTCATACTCCCAGCCTAACACTGAGACAGCAAACCAGTTCCTACAGATACTCCTGAGAAGGTTCTCTGACCCACAGAGTCCATCTGCTCTGTCTACTATGAGCTCTCGATTTCGTTTTATATTTAAATTTGGTTCACAATGTCTGCCTACCACTTCTAAGTGCTGGGTATAGGGCACCTAGAGTGGACACTGGCAAAATGGTCACCCAGAAATAGTGGTTTGAAGGGCCATACTGAATAGTAATTTTCAAAGTGCTGAAGGGATTATCATCATTAACAATGATCACATAAAATCCTGTGTGTATCTATTCCCACAGTAGGAACACGCCAGGCAGTGGAAATTTGATGGTATTTGAATTGAGTTTTAGCTTAGTGGATCATCCCACTTTCTAAGATGGATATCGCAGATTCCACCCAGGCTGTGTTTATCTCAGAAAAAGCAGTGTTAATGAAAAAAAGAGCCAGGCAGAGAGGTACAGAGCACAGAGAACAGAACACTGATTTTGAGGAAAATGGAAGAAGCTGTGTATATTTTCATTCACCCAGACTCTGGGCATCTGTATACCTCCAACAGAACCCTATCTCTTATGTCACACTGGCATTCCTGAAAGTGACATGGTGATGAACTGTTGCTACAGCAACTGTGAGAGAGAATAGGATATGGGCTACGCTGTGAAGGCAGAAGTGTTCGATTGTGACCACAGATTACACAGGAGTAAATAACAGTCATGAATCAGCTAAGCAGAATAAGGGCATAGCTCCCTCTCCATCCGCTCTCCACATTCTAGTTTTCTGAACTTATACGGTGTGGAGTTAATGTGAATATTAAACACGACACTGTTAGAAATGTCTTTATGCTAAATGAATATACTGAGAAAACAAAAACTGAAACCTATTTGGCTGAGGCTCTCAATCTTGGATTGAGAATTGTCTAGAATGTTTGTGACAGCTAATCTATACTTGGGGTGTACCCTGAGAATTTCTGATCCTTACTACATGTAATTCTAAGATGAAATAAGGGTTAAGAATGACTATCTCCAGTCCTTCCAAGATAAACTATTAATCAGTAACAATGAACTCACGAGACAATATATGTTCTAGGGGTTAATAGATTTCCTTAATAATTTATGATCTAAACAACAAGAGGAAACAAGCAATGTCCTCACTCATCAAGATAAAGAGTTTTAAAGTATAAATTTCCCCTGGGGGTTCTCTCATAGATAAATGAGCATATAGGAGTTGAGAGAGTGCTGACGAGAACATATTAGCAACCCCTACAGAGCACATATTTGTGGCATTTTGTTCTCCCTGACCCCTTGACCAAGTCAGAGCTTGCCAGAGTCTACCATGTGTTGTACCTCAAAGCCTCACTCCTCACCAGCTCTTCTATTCCAATTCCTAGAAGGTAAGGGAAGTCTTATACAGATCTTCCTAGGATGGGATGCCTAACTGTAAAATATGAGTGCCTAGATGGCTCTGTTCTCCAGGGGACATCTGGTCTACCATCCCATCTTCGGTCTGACTCAATTTACTTCATACTGGGTTGCTGCATGGTATTAGTTACTCTTGGACCTTTGACAATGCCAGGACCAAAGACCCCTGAAATTCCATAAGGAAAGAGAAATTGGACTTAATTTGTCTTCCATCTGCATTCTCAGACCTCCATGGCCATACTGATTTGCATCATACAATCTTCTAAAAATTTCTGAACTATATTAGTAACCAGTCTGGTGATTTGCAAATTGAACTTGCCTTTGCATAGAGTCTGAGCAGAATCTAAGATGTTCTGTGAGAGAAAGGGGTGTCTTCTTTTGTATTCATCACATAATCTTGTTTCCTCCCATTACACTAGTCTTTTTCCAGGTCTCTTTTGAAGGGATCATGGTATCTTTCCTGTTTCCAAAACAGCTTTCTACTGTTGAGTTGTTGCTGTTGTTTAATTTGTTGTTTGTTTGCTTGTTTGTGGGGATTTTGTTTGTTTTGCCTATGAAGGATGTTTTCTTCAATGTTAATATTCTCTTAGCTCCTATTTGGGGGGGGGTGTCAACAGGGATGAAACGAATAAGAAATTGATGGTCTCTGAACTGTTTACCCAAACTCCCTGGGTTAAATCCTTATGTGGTCAATGAAGGTAGTACAATGTTTATGTCATGTTTGTAATCACCAGCATGCTATAGTTAATCTTATCAAAGATGGTGTGATGCAGTTACTGTCTCACCAAATAAAATTCTTTACCTTTTATACATATGATCCATACCTTAAGGAAAGAGTTGACTTTCAAGAAAGAAGACATTTCTGAATATATCTGAAACAGCTGCTATTCTCAAATATCAAGAAAGCAAACATCTGAATCTATGCAAAACTGAGAGTTCAAAAACCAGTAATAAGACTTTCCATTTCAGCCCAGCAGGGCCACCCAAGTGACATTTATGGGGACTAGAATCAACTTCCAGTAAATTAGCAAACACACACCACAAACGGAGATATTCCATTGAATATTTATAGGAAATAAAAAATTGAAGGTATATTGAAAAAAATTTATTGTTGAAATGCCTTGTGTTTCAAGCTAATCATTTAAACTGAAAGGCAGGATGCTGTCAGGATGGAAGAATAATTAACATTTTATGAGGAACTGTGAAGAGGTGTTTGTTCATACAAAAAGGGAAAATAAAAAGAAATACTTCCCAAGTTCACTTTGTTTATTTCATGTTTCAGAGACAGATGTTTTAAGTGTGTTTCGTTTCATGGTGGTGGAAGGACTTAGAGCCAGGACTGACTGTGGCTAATGATCTTGTTGTCTTCATTTCCTTCCTTCTTGTTAAAATGAGAATAAGGACTGGACATAATGTCTTCTGCACGTGTTTGATTGTATATGCAGCCTCTTTCTCAAACAGTCTGAGTCAGTAGGCTTGGGGGAGGTTTAGTGTCTGGATAGCCTATCCGAGAGACAGTGGGAGGCATGCCAGAGCTCAGTTCACCATGCATTTCTGAGGAGATGTGCCCCATAACTTGAAAGGGTTTCATGTGCTCCCAGGACATCATAGTGGGTAAGTGGCTTCCATTATTCACCCAGAACATTTTTGATCAGTGAGTTTGAGAGTCCAATTAGGGCCTATAACATATTACTGAGCTTTGTTTGCATACATAAAATATTTGAAGAAGATAGCTTCATATGAAGAAGATGTTTACTTGTTTTAGATGTTGAAAGTCACCTCCATAGCTCAGAATCAGTATAGTTCCTTGGCTGCATGCATAACTTCATAATGTAAGAAATGGTGGGAGCAGATCTCAGGAGCCCAGGATTACATACGAAATGAAGAGGAGGAAGAGGAAGAGAGAAGGGGGGTATCACACTTGCTTT